>NC_090650.1:434202452-434502452 GCF_040937935.1 Hyperolius riggenbachi
TGGCCGCTGCAGCTTTAAGGCCAAGCTGCAGGGCCGCACAACACAGCACACAAGTGACCCCCCCCCCTCCTTTTCTCCCCAACAGAGCTCTCTGTTGGTGGGGTCAGATCCCCCCCCCCCCCCCCCCCGGATGTTTATTTGTTTGTTTATTTTTAATCAATTGTTTGTTTTTTTAATAAATTTTGCTATTTTTTTTTTATATATTTCCCCCTCCCCCTGCTGGCCAGTCCATGTGATCAGCTGTCATAGGTATCAGCCTATGACAGGCCGATCACCGCTGACAGTCAGGAAGGGACAGTGTCACACGGCTGTCCCCAGTACAGCGCTGCTGCTGATCACAGCACTGTACAATGTAATAAGACGGCGGTTTCGCCGTCTAACAGTCTCCCGAGCGGTGAACGCCGCTCGGAGACTGAAGGAGGGACGGAGCTCCGCCCCGAACAGGAGATTGGCGTGGAGCGGTCCTAGGATAGTTAAACAGAAATTTTGCTCTGGGAGGGATTATCCTCGAGCAGTAGCGTTCCTACCTAAGGGCGCAGGGGGGCGGGGTGCACCGGGTACCAGTCAGCCAGGGGGGTGTCGCCACGACCCCCCTACACCTGACTAAGGAGGGGAAGAGCAGCGCTAGGAGGAGGGGTGACAGCAGGGATAGGAGGCGCAGTAGAGGCACGTGACGGCGGAAGTAACGTGAGTATTCTCCGCGCCAGCCTGCTCGCTGCCCACTGCCCCCGGCCCGCTGCCCGCATTTTTGGGGGGAGAAGAGAGGCAGAAGGAGGGGACCCAGGTGAGGGAGGGGGGAATATTTCCCCCTCCTCCCGCTGCTATCCCTGCTGTCACCCCTCCTTCTAGCTACACGGGGGGGGGGGGGGGAGGAGCACTATGCTACCTAAACTGGGGGCCACTATACTAGCTGGGGGCCACTATAACTGGGGGCAGCTAAACGGGGGGGGGGGCACTATACTAGCTACACTGGGGGCATCTATGGGGGCCACTATATTACCTATACTGGGGGGGGGGGCACCATACCAGCTACAATGGAGGCAACTATACTATCTAAACTGTGGGCCACTATACTAGCTATACTGGGGCAACTATGGGGGCCACTATACTAGCTACTACTGGAGGGCAGCTGCACGGGGGCCACTATACAAACTACACTGGGGGCAGCAACACTACCTACATTGGGGGCAGCAGCTATGCTGCCTATCCTGTGGGCAACTATACTAGCTATATTGGGGCAACTATACTACCTTCACTGGGGGCAACTAGCTACCTATACTGGGGGCAACTGCTAGCTACCTATACTGGGGGCAGTGGCGGCACGGGGGGGGGGGGGGGGGGTGCTTTGGGTGCTGAAGCACCCCTTAAAATTCTCCAAGCACCCCCCAGCGTGA
This sequence comes from Hyperolius riggenbachi, assembly GCF_040937935.1. Classification (NCBI taxonomy): domain Eukaryota; kingdom Metazoa; phylum Chordata; class Amphibia; order Anura; family Hyperoliidae; genus Hyperolius; species Hyperolius riggenbachi. The sequence goes on from NC_090650.1 coordinate 434,203,847, forward strand.
ACTGACTTTCGGCATCTAATAGACGCCGTATCAGTTCACCGCAGCGGCAGAGCAGGGCTATAGTAAAATGTCCGAAGCCCTGCTCTGGAGACTTTGGGAGTTGCTGGCTGCAGAGGATCGTGGGAGCTGCGCACTGGACAAAAGGCCGGAACAGGAGCTCTGCTGCAGGTGAGTAAATGTTTTTTTTTTTTTTCTTTTTAATTTATATTAGCAGCCAGGGGTAGCATTTATGTTCTGGCCAGGTCTGCTACACGATTGAAGTGTTTTCTGGACAGGTCTGCCACACGATTGCATGTATTTTCTGGGCAAATCTGCCGACATGATTGAACGTATTCTCTGGGCAAATCTGCCGACATGATTGCATGTATTTTCTGGGCAAATCTGCCGACATGATTGCATGGATTTTCTGGGCAAATCTTCCGACATGATTGAACGTATTTTCTGGGCAAATCTGCAGACATGATTGAACGTATTTTCTGGGCAAATCTGCAGACATGATTGAACGTATTCTCTGGGTAAATCTGCCGACATGATTGAACGTATTCTCTGGGCAAATCTGCCGACATGATTGAACGTATTCTCTGGGCAAATCTGCCGACATGATTGAACGTATTCTCTGGGCAAATCTGCCGACATGATTGCATGTATTTTCTGGGCAAATCTGCCGACATGATTGCATGTATTTTCTGGGCAAATCTGCCGACATGATTGAACGTATTCTCTGGGCAAATCTGCAGACATGATTGAACGTATTCTCTGGGCAAATCTGCGGCTTCGCGCGCCGCATGTTATAGCGCCACCCATTTTTTTGCCCCTTTACTTTTTTTTGGGGGGGGGGGGGGGTTTGTCTTATAATACCCAGCTACCGGGTGTCAAATTGCCCTAGGTACGCCACTGTCCTCGAGTTTAGTATGATAAAATGAAAAAACATCTCCTTGGAGAAAAACTCGTGAGAAAAGATGAAGTGAATCTAGGCCCTGTATCTCTCTCTCCTCTCTTCCTCTCAGGCACATCCTTCCTTAGAGAGGCTGCTGGAAATTTTAGGACAAAGAAACATCACTTGTCCTTCACCAGAGGAAACCCAGAAATTGTTCTTCTTACGCTGTCCAGAGAAAGACAGCAGAGCTTGGCTCAGTTTCCTGGTAACTTTCACTCCAGGAAAGCTGCTAATTGCTGTTTTCATCTATTTGTTCTGTCTTGTTTGTATCGGAAAGCCATTTACAACTCAAGTAGCAAACTTCAGCCAAAAACTTGTACTTTCTGTCCCTGAGACAGGGGCATGGAAACTTCTGCCAGGTTTTTGTTGCTGTCTGGATTACTCTTAACTTCCTATTGCAGGATAGAGTTGATGAGATTCTCTTTGATGAGGACGATAAAATATTTCTCAGAGTTTCTGAAACAAATGGTAAACTGACATTACTGTTCTGTGCAATCGTATAAACTGAACTCCATCTACGGAAACGCCCACCTAGTTTCATGAGTAATTAACCGCACAAAGCAGGAGGTTTTGCTACTCATTACCACATTACTATAACCTGCACTAATCCATTTAATGACAGCAAATTTGATGTTCTTTTCTAGTTTCAGGGTAGAATGATTTTTTTAAAATTGTATTTTATAAGTACTTCAAAATAATGGAAGCTAATTGAAATTATATTTTCCATGAATCATTACATAGAACTGAAATGAAAGCACTGTGGGGTTTTTTTTCCCTTTATAACAATAGATCATAGATAATCAGCACAGAGTATATCAGGAGAGGAGGGTTAGAGGAAGGAGCAGAGTCCTCCAGCAGTACAGAGTATATCAGGAGAGGAGAGTTAGAGGAAGGAGCAGAGTCATCCAGCAGCACAGAGTATATCAGGAGAGGAGAGGTAGAGGAAGGAGTAGAATCCTCCAGCAGCACAGAGTATATCAGGAGAGGAGGGTTAGGGGAAGGAGCAGAGTCCTCCAGCAGCACAGAGTATATCAGGAGAGGAGAGGTAGAGGAAGGAGCAGAGTCCCCCAGCAGCACAGAGTATATCAGGAGAGGAGAGTTAGAGGAAGAAGCAGAGTCCTCCAGCAGCACAGAGTATATCAGGAGAGGAGAGTTAGAGAGGAAGGAGCAGAGTCCTCCAGCAGCACAGAGTTTATCAGGAGAGGGGGGGTTTATAGAGGAAGGAGTAGAGTCATCCAGCAGCACAGAGTATATCAGGAGAGGAGAGGTAGAGGAAGGAGCAGAGTCCTCCAGCAGCACAGAGTATATCAGGAGAGGAGAGGTAGAGGAAGGAGCAGAGTCATCCAGCAGCACAGAGTATATCAGGAGAGGAGAGGTAGAGGAAGGAGCAGAGTCCTCCAGCAGCACAGAGTATATCAGTAGAGGAGAGTTAGAGGAAGGAGCAGAGTCCCCCAGCAGCACAGAGTATATCAGGAGAGGAGAGTTAGAGGAAGGAGCAGAGTCCTCCAGCAGCACAGAGTATATCAGGAGAGGAGAGTTAGAGGAAGGAGCAGAGTCATCCAGCAGCACAGAGTATATCAGGAGAGGAGAGGTAGAGGAAGGAGTAGAATCCTCCAGCAGCACAGAGTATATCAGGAGAGGAGGGTTAGGGGAAGGAGCAGAGTCCTCCAGCAGCACAGAGTATATCAGGAGAGGAGAGTTAGAGGAAGGAGCAGAGTCCTCCAGCAGCACAGAGTATATCAGGAGAGGGGAGATGATAATCTCATTCTTCATTCATGAAGTGAATCTAATAAAGACACAGAATTTTGAATACACATAAAGCCATTTTAGGAGGATGACAGATTTGCCTGAAGTCCTTGATACAGAAGCATTAGTCCCGCGATGTGAGCTGAGCTGCTGGGAGCTGCAGTCAGACTGCCTGTGGTCACTTCCAGACACAGTTATTTTTTACAGTCATTTAAGGACCTCCTTTACCCAAACTTAGCAGAGGATGAGAGAACAGCTGACGTCAAAGTCAAAGTAAACTGAGGGCCGGTTCCTGTATCCCGGTCTGGAGACTGAGCCGGCACTTCGCTGCAGATAGCGGGACCTCCGTGGCTGGGACTCTTCCCTCATGTAAGTAGATGTATCTCCTGCTGATAATGTCTGTGCATACCTGACCTGTACACCCTCTGCGCACCTGACCTGTACAGCCTCTGCCTCCTCTGCACACCTGACCTGTACAGCCTCTGCTCTGCCTGCTCTGCACACCTGACCTGTACAGCCTCTGCTCTGCCTGCTCTGCACACCTGACCTGTACAGCCTCTCCCTCCTCTGCGCACCTGACCTGCACAGCCTCTGCACACCTGACCTGTACAGCCTCTGCTTCCTCTGCGCACCTGACCTGTACACCCTCTGCGCACCTGACCTGTACAGCCTCTGCCTCCTCTGCACACCTGACCTGTACAGCCTCTGCTCTGCCTGCTCTGCACACCTGACCTGTACAGCCTCTGCTCTGCCTGCTCTGCACACCTGACCTGTACAGCCTCTGCCTCCTCTGCGCACCTGACCTGCACAGCCTCTGCACACCTGACCTGTACAGCCTCCGCGCACCTGACCTGTACAGCCTCTGCCTCCTCTGCACACCTGACCTGTACAGCCTCTGCTCTGCCTGCTCTGCACACCTGACCTGTACAGCCTCTGCCTCCTCTGCGCACCTGACCTGCACAGCCTCTGCACACCTGACCTGTACAGCCTCTGCCTCTTCTGCACACCTGACCTGTACAGCCTCTGCCTCCTCTGCGCACCTGACCTGTACAGCCTCTGCCTCCTCTGCACACCTGACCTTTACAGCCTCTGCCTCCTCTGCACACCTGACCTGTACAGCCTCTGCACACCTGACCTGTACAGCCTCTGCCTCCTCTGCACACCTGACCTGTACATCTTCTGCCTCCTCTGCGCACCTAACCCATACAGCCTCTGCCTCCTCTGCACACCTGACCTGTACAGCCTCTGCCTCCTCTGCACACCTGACCTGTACAGCCTCTTCACACCTGACCTGTACAGCCTCTGCCTCCTCTGCACACCTGACCTGTACAGCCTCTTCACACCTGACCTGTACAGCCTCTGCCTCCTCTGCACACCTGACCTGTACAGCCTCTGCCTCCTCTGCACACCTGACCTGTACATCTTCTGCCTCCTCTGCACACCTGACCTGTACACCTTTGCACACCTGACCTGTACAGCCTCTGCCTCCTCTGCACACCTGACCTGTACAGCCTCTGCCTCCTCTGCACACCTGACCTGTACAGCCTCTTCACACCTGACCTGTACAGCCTCTGCCTCCTCTGCGCACCTGACCTGTACAGCCTCTGCCTCCTCTGCACACCTGACCTGTACAGCTTCTGCCTCCTCTGCACACCTGACCTGTACAGCCTCTGCACACCTGACCTTTGCAGCCTCTGCACACCTGACCTGTACAGCCTCTGCCTCCTCTGCGCACCTAACCCGTACAGCCTCTGCACACCTGACCTGTACAGCCTCTGCCTCCTCTGCACACCTGACCTGTACAGCCTCTGCCTCCTCTGCACACCTGACCTGTACAGCCTCTTCACACCTGACCTGTACAGCCTCTGCCTCCTCTGCGCACCTGACCTGTACAGCCTCTGCCTCCTCTGCACATCTGACCTGTACAGCCTCTGCCTCCTCTGCACACCTGACCTGTACACCTCTGCACACTTGACCTGCACAACCTCTGCCTCCTCTGCACACCGGACCTGTACAGCCTGTGCCTCCTCTGCGCACCTGACCTGTACAGCCTCTGCACACCTGGCCTGTACAGCGCAGAACATGTAACCAATCTGGGGATAGCAGGGATCAGAAATCCCCAGTTCTCACTGAGAGAGATCAGCTTCTCATAATGTGCGCTAACAATTGCTGGTTGTCACTTCTGTAGTTATGCAGTGTTAGAATGTGAATTGTGTCAGTTAGGCTACGTCCACTGCGGTGCATTGTTATCCAGCACAGCGGCTGCATTATAACACGGCTTTCCACACTGCCATACACCATCTATGCAATGTACACAGTGCAGCCAGTACGATTTAAGTACGGGTATTATGGTTATAATTAGTATTTACTGTATATAGCGCTGGCTTCTTCCGCAGCGCTGTACAGAGTATATTGTCGTGTCACTTGACTGCTCTCAGAGGAGCTCACAATCTAATCCCTGCCATAGCCATATGTCCTACCAGGGCCGGGCCAAAGCATAGGCTGGAGAGGCTCCAGCCTCAGGGCGCAGTGTAGGAGGGGGCGCACAATTCATTCAGCTGTCATTCCTAATTGTGTTTGAAGCAGAAAGAAATAAGAAAAGGGTATACATGGCAGTGACTGCAAGCCAGATAACTAGATATTAAGGTGTTGGGGGCCCTGTGGCCCTCTTAGTCTAATAGCAATCCGTGTGTGACAGCTGAGGTGGGAGGGATGGAGGGGCGCACTTTGGTGTCTCAGCCTTGGGTGCTGGAGGACCTTGTCTCGGCTCTGTGTCGTACCATATTATTATTATTTAGTATTTATATAGTGCTGACCTCTTTTGCTCTGCTGTGCAGAGTATATTATCTTGTCACCTAACTGTCCCTCACTGGAGCTCACAATCTAATCCCTGCCATAGTCTTAAATCTGTTTATGTATCGTGTAGTGTATGTATCCTACTCCAATTTAGGGGGGAGCAAATTAACTTATCTGTATGTTTTTGGCATGTGGGAGGAACTTGGTGTGCCCGGAGGAAACCCACACAGACACGGGGAGAACATACAATCCAAACACAGTGCGTGCATTGCGTTACTGCAAAACATGTGTGGTGACAGTGAAATATACTTTTCACTGACTGTATGCGACGCAACGCGGGGATAACATGTGGCACAACTTTCCCACACCTTTGCGTTCCTGCTGTTACAGGGAGCACAACACCAACTGTTATCCTAACCTAATGAAGCCGGTGTCTGCTGGTTACTATGGTATTATCTCCATCAGTATTGTGCCAGTTAGATTATCTATCTATCTATCTATCTATCTATCTATCTATCTATCTATCTATCTATCTATCTATCTATCTATCTATCTATCTATCTATCTATCCATCCATCCATCCATCCATCCATCCATCCATCTATTCATCCATCCATCCATCCATCCATATACACATTCTATCTCTCATCTAAAGGTAGCCACGCACTTATCTGATTTTACTGCTTGATTCCCGGCAGATTCGATCACCTTAACGGAACCTGCCAGAAATCTATTGTCTGATTGATCAAAATGTACATGTCTAATTGTTTAAATTTTGATCAAATTTGACCTACAATCGAATTAAAAGTCGCCAAACACTTATAGAATTGCAGCAGATTCGACCATCAGATAGATTTCTGTCAGATGCCTGTCAAGTCGAATCTGACAGGAATCTATCTGGAACACTAAGAACAGATTTCAGAATGAAATCTATTGAAATTCAAACAAAATGCAGTGTTGCACCATTCAATCGAATGCAACTCTATGGACCATCGATCGGCTGCCAGTAGCAGCTCGACCTAGATTTTCCACCTGGAACGATCAAAAAAATCGGTCGAAATCAGCTGCAAATTGATCGATCGGCTCATTTGAAAGAGTTGATTTCTAATCGATCAATCAATTCTATGGATTCTATGGGTCGATCGATGGCTGAAATCGACCAGTGTATGAGCCCCCTTAACATCGATTATACAATACAGAAAATCTGTGTTGCTGGGGAGTGGGGGTGGTCGTGGACTTACGGGCCATAGGGCCTGATTCACAAAGCGGTGCTAACAGTTAGCACCGTGGTGAAAAGCCCTTTATCACGCCTAAACTCTGTTTAGGCATGATAAGTTTAGGTGTGATAAGTTTAGGTGTGATAAGTTTTTAGGTGTGATAAGTTTAAGCACCAACTGGGCTAGCACCGCAGTGCACAGCTGATCAAAAGTTTTGCGCTAGCAAAGTCTGGTGCACTTTGCATAGAGTTTAATGGCGCTGCTTTGCGTGCGGGACTTTGCGCGCAATCTAAACTTATCTAAACTTAGCATGCCTAAACTTATCATGCCTAAACTTATCATGCCTAAACTGAGTTTAGGCATGATAAAGATGGTTATCACGCCTAAAGTCTTTAACTGGGTTATCACCGCTTTGTGAATCGAGCCCTAAGTGTTGCAATGTATTGAACAGTTTAATGTTGCAGTTGAATCAATTTGCTATAGATTTCAGCAGTAGAATCGGGATGCTGTGTATGGAAGAAACTGATCTCTTTCTGTTCAGATTCTGATCGGAGAGGGATCGATTGTTCTGCCACACTGAGAGACAGTCTATTAGTGTATGGCTAGCTTAAAGTGTACCCGAGGCAATGTGTGACACCGTGGGATTATTATTATTATTATTTAGTATTTATATAGCGCCGACATATTACGCAACGCTGCACAGTGTATATATACATCTTGTCGCGTACTATGTACAGTGCAATACATATTAATAACCAGGATGTTTTACTTGCTTTATTTTGCTGCCTGAAAGAGTTAATTTCTAGGCATGGAAGTGACAGCTTCTGCCCTTTTCCACTAGAGCGTTTGCGATCGCTGAATCGCAAAATTGCAAACCGCTAGTGATTTTAAAGTCGCTACGTTTGCTAAATAACATAGGAATCGCGGTAGGTAATTTCCACTACCGCGATTCGTTTTTACTAAATCGCCATCGCGCCGCGAAACGATTTTTGCAGCGATTTTGCTATGCAGTGCAACGTCGGGAAATCGCCGGGCGTTTAGCTCGAACGCTAGCGATTGATAGTGGAAAAGGGCCCATAGAGCTGTTCATTACCAGCAGAGCACCAATGAAAAGCTAATAAGATGAATGAAGGCGGGCCCTTGGTGGGCCCCTCTGGTCCAGGGGCCCCGGTGCAATCACAACCTCTGCATTCCCTATTGCTACGCCACTGTCTTCCAGGAATTCATCATATACCCGGCAGGTTACCACTTCTTACCAGCACACAAGATTGCAGCAGAGGTGTGATGTAATATTACACAGCTGCATCTACTGGCTATGCATTGCCTGATGCAGTATAGAAGTATGGGAACCTCAGCTATGTACATCTGCTGCCCCCCCCCCCCCCCCCAGCAATCAGGAAAGAATAGACAAGCCCAGACAATATTTGATTGATATGCTAATCATAATCATTTGTTAAAGCTGTTGTCTCGACTCAATATAATTTCAGCAGAATGGATGTTTATATTGAAAGTGGATCCGATGGTAACTTTTACTCATTGCATAATTGTGTTCCTTTCCTATTGTTTATAGGGCATTCCTCAAGCCAAACACTTTTTTGTTTTAATACTCTAATTCCCTATAAACTAAATAAACCACTCCCACAGGTTTTCAGAGAGCCTTGGCAGTAGCAAGGGCTCATGGGAGCTCAGTCTGGGCAGGAGGAGGTGGAGGTGTTACTAGTCATTGATTTCAGTGGCAGAGGGGAGGAGGGAGGAGGGGGGATTAGGTTTTTTTCACAGGCTGAGTGCTCAAGATACAGATAAGCCTGCTTCTGTGTAATGTTTACAAACATGGCTGCTGTCATTGTATCACAGGAAGAAATAATCCTATTCTATTAAAGCTTTTTGCAGCTATATTTGTGTAAACTATCTAAACTTTAGATAAGATATATAGACAAGTTACTTGTTATAGTAAGTTTTTCATCTCGGATTCACTTGAATCTAATGTCTGACGTATTTAAGGCTTGCTTCACACCAGGACGTTGCGTTTTAGGGGACGTTATGGTCGCATAACGTGCCCCTAATGCAACGCCTGGTGCTCTCTGCTGTGGACGTCAGAGTGAGCCGCGTTGTGCAGCTCACTCTGGCGTCCGTGATGCCGTGATGCGTACTCTTGGACGCATGCGGCATCACGTGGTCCCGCCGGCCAACCGCCGCACAGAGCGGCCGCTCCAGGAAATAAACACTGCACGTCATAACGTGCAGTGCATATTAATTAGCCATGTGCCTGGCCGCTCTCCGCTCCTCCCCAACGTTACTGAGCATGTGCAAGCAGTCTAACGCGGCTCTGCCGCTTAGAAAGTACTGCATGCAGTATGTTGTCTGGTGGCGCAGCGTTACTATGTAACACAATGTGGGCACTGTGAGCAGCCCATTGATTTTTCATTGCTGTGCGGTGGGGTGCGTTACAGGCTGCTCTAACGTGCGCCTGTAACGTCCCACTGTGAAACCAGCCTAAAATACTGTATACTTTATGCTTACTTGATGTATCCAACTATCATCTATCTTCTGTCTCTAAGGCCTTTATTCAAGTCACTTTTTCTACGTAATTTTCTCCTAGGAGATCATTTTTCATCTTCTCTTTAAAATGACTTTTCAGTTCTCTGCATTTGAAAAAGTGGCAGATAGCAGATGAAAACGACTATCAACATTATTCTGAGTAGTGTATATACTCGCATATAAGCCTAATTTTTCAGCACAAAAAATGTGCTGAAAAGTTACCCCCTCGGCTTATATGTCAAATGAGCAGAACGGATGGTGGAGTTGGTTTTGTTACTGGCTGAGGAGCGTAAGGATCAAGCACTAGTGATCCTGCTCTTGCCAGCTGGCTCCCTGCTGTGTCCGTGCCCCCCATCCCCTGCAACATGGTGTGCAGAGTGTGCTGCTCAAGACTACCTGTGTCCCCTGGCTTGTGGAGCAGAGCGTGCAGCAACGTGTCAGCTGTGCAATGATCGGGGATTCTTCCTGTGTGGCAGTCGCTGTGTCATATGTATGAGCCCATCTAGTGGTGTCTTGAGACACAGCTGTATCATCCTTGGGGCACATCTGGCTATAGAGAGGGGGGCTGACTTGTACTGGGGGCACATCTGGCTACTGTGGAGGGGGTTATACTGGAGAGGGGGCTTATATGTGAGTCAATCACTTTTCCCTGGTTTCTGAGGGTAAAGTGGGTACCTCGGCTTATACACGGGTCGGCTTATATGCGGGGTATTTATTCGCTTGCTGGTGGCTTGAAAGGCATTTTATCGATATGGTGGTAAAATATCACCTAGGAGAAAAGTTAGGCGTAAAAGTGAATTGAATAAGGGCCATATATCTATCTGTCTATCTATCTCTCTACCTACATGCTCTGATGCGAGTACTGTATGCATAATCTAGCTGCTCCATACACAGCTATAGGGATCTGTATGTGGGATTTTTTTTCCCCACATGCGAATTCGAAGGCAACCTACCGATTTCAATGAGCTACATTCCCCTGTCCAAATTTGCATGTGGGCAAATGCCGCGAATCGCCCCCTAGTGGTAACGAGCCCTTATCCTCAACAGCTGTAACATCACAGAGTCATGTGCTGTTCTAACAGTTATGTTGATAAGGAAGGAAAATGCGTGCACCTTCCGTCTTGAAACATCCGTGTTTAATTGCAGCAGTGAGGAAAAACATCACATGGGACTCTGTATAGCAGTCAAACAGTTAACATACCATGGTGTGGAGCGATGATGGTGGAGGAGGTGGGCGGCGGGTGTGGATGGCGGAGAGCGACTGCCGTTTTGTGTCACGGAGACACTTGGTCACGCTGCGTTCCACCTGAACCTGTTGCCCGGGTATGTATTTGACTGGTGTTGACTCCGCCCACTTTCTAACCCTAACACACAAACACTCAATAACCAAGTTTGTGAGCTTTGGAGTCCTTGGCATCAATAATTTGTATATTCCCATAGAAATTAAACAAATCAGATAGGCTGTTTGTGGCTCCACCCCTCTCCAGCATTTGAACCCCAGTCACCCAATGACCGACTGTAGCAGGTTTGAGGCATCCGCTATTAACAGTGTAAAAATGGCAGCAATTTAAATATTCCACTTGAAATTCAACAGGTGAATTTTGATTGGCTATTATAGGCTTCACCCACTTCCCTGAATATTAATCTCAGTCACCCAGTGACCATCTGGGCAAAGATTGGGAACTCTGAAATAAACAGTGTAAGAAGGGCTGCAGTTTACACTTTCCCAGTGAAATTTGTTTTTGGCTCCACCCACTTTTTGTAACCTGGACACAAAGTCACTACTCAATGCCCAAGTTTGTGAGTTTTGGGGTCCTTGGCATCAATCATTTGCATTTTCCCATGAAATGAAACAACATACATATATCCAGGCACATCGCCTCTAGTTAGGACATTAAATAAATTATTAGGGAAAGGGAGGTGCTGAAGGGGGTGTGGCTAGAAAACAGCAAAAAATCTATTAACCCTTCGCACACTCACATGCAAATGTTCAAACAATTGCATTCACAGATTCACTCATCCAGGCACAACTGTTATCCCTACAGCTAAATTAAAAGCCAGGGTTTTAGTTCACAGAAGAATGCATTCTTATGCTTAATCACCTATACTGCGCAGAAGTACCTAGGTAAACATAGGTGTCCTAACTCTGGCCCTGTAACATGCATAGTGCAGACATGCAAACACATTCATTGCATCAAACCTATCAATGGATTAGGAGCACACATCCTAACTTCCTCTCCTGGGAAAGACAGTGCATCTTACCAATCGCACAAGGGAGCTAATGTTATGTGTCCATGTGCACCATGCGCATACACCAGCATAAGCTGTCTGCATGCTGACAAACATACAGGGGAAGGGGGGAGTGCACCGAATTGGACCCTAGCCACAGGGGTCAATGATAAGAATAAACATACATATATCCAGGCACATCGCCTCTAGTTAGGACATTAAATAAATTATTAGGGAAAGGGAGGTGCTGAAGGGGGTGTGGCTAGAAAACGGCAAAAAATCTATTAACCATTCGCACACTCACATGCAAATGTTCAAACAATTGCATTCACAGATTCACTCATCCAGGCACAACTGTTATCCCTACAGCTAAATTAAAAGCCAGGGTTTTAGTTCACAGAAGAATGCATTCTTATGCTTAATCACCTATACTGCGCAGAAGTACCCAGGTAAACATAGGTGTCCTAACTCTGGCCCTGTAACATGCATAGTGCAGACATGCAAACACATTCATTGCATCAAACCTATCAATGGATTAGGAGCACACATCCTAACTTCCTCTCCTGGGAAAGACAGTGCATCTTACCAATCGCACAAGGGAGCTAATGTTATGTGTCCATGTGCACCATGCGCATACACCAGCATAAGCTGTCTGCATGCTGACAAACATACAGGGGAAGGGGGGAGTGCACCGAATTGGACCCTAGCCACAGGGGTCAATGATAAGAATAAACATACATATATCCAGGCACATCGCCTCTAGTTAGGACATTAAATAAATTATTAGGGAAAGGGAGGTGCTGAAGGGGGTGTGGCTAGAAAACGGCAAAAAATCTATTAACCATTCGCACACTCACATGCAAATGTTCAAACAATTGCATTCACAGATTCACTCATCCAGGCACAACTGTTATCCCTACAGCTAAATTAAAAGCCAGGGTTTTAGTTCACAGAAGAATGCATTCTTATGCTTAATCACCTATACTGCGCAGAAGTACCCAGGTAAACATAGGTGTCCTAACTCTGGCCCTGTAACATGCATAGTGCAGACATGCAAACACATTCATTGCATCAAACCTATCAATGGATTAGGAGCACACATCCTAACTTCCTCTCCTGGGAAAGACAGTGCATCTTACCAATCGCACAAGGGAGCTAATGTTATGTGTCCATGTGCACCATGCGCATACACCAGCATAAGCTGTCTGCATGCTGACAAACATACAGGGGAAGGGGGGAGTGCACCGAGTTGGACCCTAGCCACAGGGGTCAATGATAAGAATAAACATACATATATCCAGGCACATCGCCTCTAGTTAGGACATTAAATAAATTATTAGGGAAAGGGAGGGTGTGGATGGTGGAGAGCGACTGCCGTTTCGTGTCACGGAGACACTTGGTCACGCTGCGTTCCACCTGAACCTGTTGCCCGGGTATGTATTTGACTGGTGTTGGCTCCGCCCACTTTCTAACCCTAACACACAAACACTCAATGACCAAGTTTGTGAGCTTTGGGGTCCTTGGCATCAATAATTTGTATATTCCCATAGAAATTAAACAAATCAGATAGGCTGTTTGTGGCTCCACCCCTCTCCAGCATTTAAACCCGAGTCACCCAATGACCAACTGTAGCAGGTTTGAGGCATCTGCTATTAACAGTGTAAAAATGGCAGCAATTTAAATATTCCACTTGAAAATCAACAGGTGAATTTTGATTGGCTATTATTGGCTCCACCCACTTCCCTGAATATTAATCTCAGTCACCCAGTGACCATCTGGGCAAAGATTGGGAACCCTGAAATAAACAGTGTAAGAAGGGCTGCAGTTTACACTTTCCCAGTGAAATTTGTTTTTGGCTCCGCCCACTTTTTGTAACCTGGACACAAAGTCACTACTCAATGCCCAAGTTTGTGAGTTTTGGGGTCCTTGGCATCAATAATTTGTATTTTCCCATGAAATGAAACAAATCTGATTCAGTGTTTGTGGCTCTGTCCCCTTTTCTGAATTTGAACCTCAGTGACCCAATGACCAACTGTACGAGGTCTGAGGCTTGTGCCATTAACAGTGCAAGAATGGCAGCAATTTTAATATTCTCCTTGAAAAGCGACATGTGATTTTTGATTGGCATTTTTAGGCTCCACCCACTTTTCTGATTATTAATCCCAGTCACCCAGTAACCAGCTATGCTAAGTTTGACAACCCTGCCATTAACAGTGAAGAAGGGCTGCAGTTTACAATTTCCCAGAAAAATCTGTTTTTAACTCCACCCACTACTCAATGACCAAGTTTGTGAGCTTTTGGGTTCCTGGCATCAAAATTGTGCTAATGGAAGCAGTTTATCCAGCAAAGAAATCTGGCTGTTTTTGGCTCCGCCCCTTTACTGAATTTGAACCCCAAACACTTAACGACTGACTGTAGCAGGTTTGAGGCCTCTGCTATTAACAGTGTGAGAATGGCTGCAGTTTCAATATTCCCCTTGAAAATCAATAGGTGAATTTTGATTGGCTCTTGTAGGCTCCACCTACTTTTCCAAATATTAATCCTAGTCACCCAGTGACCAACTGTGTGAAGTTTGAGAACCCTGCCATTAACAGTGTAAGAAAAGCTGCAGTTTACATTTCCCCATGTAAAAAGTTAGTTGTTTTTGGCTCTGCCCACTATTTCTAATTTTGACATACAGTCACTTAATGACCAAGTTTATGAGCTTTGGGGTCCTTGGCATCAATAAGTTGCATTTTACCATTGAAATTAAACAAATATGATTGGCTGTTTTTGGCCCGCTCCCTTCAGAATTTAAATTTCAGTCTCCCAGTGACTGACTGCAGCAGATGTTAGGCCTCTGCCATTAAGAGTGCATGAATGGCAGCAAAGTAAATATTCCCCTTGAAAATCAAAAGGTGAATTTTGATTGGCTGCTGTAGGCTCCACCCACTTTTCTGAATATTAGTCACAGTCACCCAGTGGCCAACTGTGTCATGTTTGAGAACCCTGGCAATAACAGAATGGCTGAAATCAATCTAACAAATCTGATTGGCTGTTTGTGGCTCCACCCCTTTAGTGAATTTGGATCCCAGTCACCCAATGACTGACTGTATCAGGTTTGAGGCCTCTGCCACTAACAGTGTAAGAATGGTAGCAATGTAAATATTCCCCTTGAAAATTAATAGGTACATTTAGATTGGCTGTTGTAGGCTCCACCCACATTTCTGAATATTCATCCCAGTCACCCAGTGGCCAATTGTGTAAAGTTTGGGAACCCTGCAATGTAAAAAATGAAGTTGTTGGCACCACCCACTTTTTCTAACCTTGACATACAGTCACTCAATTATCAAGTTTACCAGCTTTGGGATCCTTGGTATCAATACTTTGTATATTCCCATTGAAAAATAAACAAATCTGGCTGTTTGTGGCTCCGCCCCCTTCCTGAATTTGGATTGGCTGTTGTAGGCTCCACCCACTTTCTTGAATCTTAATCTCAATAACCCAGTGACCAACTGTGGCAAGTTTGAGAACCCTGCGATTAACAGTCGAAGAATGGCTGCAGTTTACATTTTCCCATTTAAAATGAACGGCTGAAATTTGATTGGCTGTTTTATGCTCCGCCCACTTTTCCTGGATTTGTAACCTTGGTCACCAAGTGGCCAACTGTGCAAAGTGTGGGGACTGTGGCTCGATTACTGTGAGAATGGCAGCCTTTTACATTTTTTCCATTGACTTGAATGGGTGGAATCTGATTTTCTGTTTGTAGCTCCGCCCATGTGTGCAGGGGGGACACGAGACCCCCAGAACATATCATCCCAGGTAGTAAGGGATCTGTGTACCAAGTTTCGTTCAAATCGGTCAAGCCGTTTTCGCGTGACCGCGGCACACACACACACACACGCACGCACGCACGCACGCACGCACGCACGCACGCACGCACGCACGCACGCACGCGCACACACACACACACACACACACACACACACACACACACACACACACACACATATACATGCACACACATACACACACACACACACACACACACACACACACACACACACACACACACACACACACACACACACACACACACACACACACGATTTTATATATATAGATTCCCTGAAAAAGATTTATACAAAGATGCTGCCCAGCCTCCCTGCTCGCTGTACACTTTTTTAGCAGTTGGACGAAGCAACTGCCATTCACTAAGTGCTTTGAAAAAAAAAACTAAGAACCCCATGAGAAGATGGGATAGTCCAAAATCTGTCAGTAATGTCAGTTTTCTACTACTTACTGTAAGTGACAGCAAGATAGGAGAAAAGTAATTTATGGCAAATTTTTCTCTGGAAGAAACATACTTCTTATTTGTATAGGTTTACGTGTATTTTACGGTTTTCACGACAGAAGTCCTTTAAGGATTACCACTATGCAATGCACATATAGAGGTGTGCATTACCTGCATAGCACCAATGAAAAGCTAATAAGATGGATGAAGGACAGCCCCTAGTGGTCCCCTCTAATCCAGGGACGCCTGACGTGGTCGCAACCTCTGCACCCCCTATTGCTACGTCATTGATTGTATATATATATCGCAGATCAGCCTCATGTGCTAAATATATGTACAAGCTGGTGCTGCCAACTTGATACTCTGAAGGTATTTGCTGAAATGACATCATAAATCCAGCTCGCAAACTGGGGTGACGCTGAATCCTTATTTCTGGCTCAACCGTATTTGCATAACCCAGTTGCTGCACATTGGACTGTTGGCTCGGAGCCGTTAATTGAAGCGCAAGTTGAAATGGGCGCGGGTATTCCGCCAATGCATTTATCGGCTATATCAGTCTGTCACGGCGCAGACTGTATTATATGGGCGCATTTACCGGCTATCCGGCTTTAATGTGTTTTTGTTTGCGGCTATGGCACTTGCCTGTTTCTTCATGAGCTGCTGCTGCAGAAGATACCACATTGTTCACTTTGAACCCAGCTGTATTTATCAAAATGTGTCCAAGCACTGGAACAGTGTCGGGTGTGCTTATCCCTTCTCACTGCTGCGGCTCTAACGCTACCTCCCTCTCCCCCAGCACCACTGCGCAAATGAAACTGGCCACACGCAACAACAGTACAGAGCACCCCTGTGGCTACAGAAGAGATCTTTAAACTGTGTTAGCACGAAAATATGGGCATCCTCTTTGCACTGGTGGTTTATATAGTCACAACCAAGCCCCCAGTGCCAGTATCAAGCAGTGGTCACAACTGGTCAGTTCTACATTACAGTTACTTTCCCATTAGCTGCAGGTAAGAAAGCTTCTTATCCTAGTACCTGATATTGTTGAAAAAAAGCTGTTGTGGCTCTCATCTTCTTCCTTCAGCATTGCTCTTAATCTGCATCTACAGTATTGTTGATATTTTGGATGCCCGGAATCGGCAAACATTGTTCTTAATTTGCACGCTTGGTACTGAAAAACAGTGCTGCTGTTCTTATTTGGGCAAATGCTACATACAAACATAACCTCTGCAGCTCCTATTGCAGCTGGATGGCCATTCCCTGCCCTTTGGCTGTAATTTGGACACTGGTTGCCGGTGTTCCGCTCTGCTCCCACTGCCTAGCGGTCACTGCGGCTATAGTACTTCTGCTGCTGCTGCATTTACTGCGTCTAACTGCTCAAGCCAGCTGAGCTCCGGAGACATTTGGAGAGAAGATGGGCAATCAGATTGCAGGCAGATGGATAGCTGGCGATGATGCTGTGCTGGAAGAGCCGATGCCTGTAGACGTTGCATGCCGATACTTCCAAGTTCCAGCCGATAACAAGAAGCCATGTATTCACAGAACTTGGGTACCAGTGTGTCCTCTGGTTAATAGTGTGCTGCCACCCCTTTCCAGCTGATATGAACCTGTGCAGTCACAAGCTGGTGCTGTGCTTGGCTGATGAAGCAGAGAGCTTTTTTGCTGCCTAATTCATGCAAACTTTGCTTTCATCAGCTCCTTTTAGTCCAGCAGTTATTAGTAATAAGCCGGAGGGGCCAGCCAGCAACAAACCTATTGCTTTTACCATTTTACATGTGTGCAAAGCAGCAGGAACAGGTGTGAAAAAAATTGTACTGTCTTAAGGAGAGATTGTGGAAAAAGCGCAATACTGTAGTGAGTAAGGAAGAGCAAAAGAGCAATAGTGGCAATATATTGGATATTAGAATAATGAGCAAGGGCTGTGCAAGAGCTGATAAAATCTACCCACATGATTCCTCAGTATTAATGGGAAACAGGTGCCCCTCTGCTGTGCAGCCACAAGTGGAGGGTTTGTTCATGTGTTCTATTAATTGGGCTACAAATTCACATTTTCACTTGTTCTGTTATAAGCCCTTAATGTTTAATTAGTTAAAAATGGGATGCCGAGAAAAAAAAAGTAAGACATGTACCAGAGTATAGTAAGGAATTCTCAAACGTCTTGACAACTCCACAGTTACCACAGAGCCAGACTATACTAACACGAGGGAGGAAAAGCTGACAGTACCTCAGTCTGCATTTCTGCACCGGGACGGGAGATTTATGGATGTGTATCTGCTGTTCTTTACTGCAAACCTGTGAAAACGTCTCTCTTTCCGGTGGGCTGATCAGTCTTTTAAGAATGACATTGTGATATTAGGCTGATTTGGAAAATTACCTATTCTTCTACAGACACTACTATGGCCAGAAATACATTTGTAGTTGGAGATGTTTTACTTAAAAGCCGCATCTATTAGTTTTTCTATCCGTTAAAGAGGCTAAAAGAATGAAATGGCAACATTTAAGCTCTGAGAAGGCACTTGAGGATAAAAGATTTGTAAGCGCTAATAGGCGCACATGAGGTGCACATGAAGTGCGTAATAACTGAGATTTGTGCAAAGGAGAAGTAGCGTGGAAGGAAAAG
The DNA here is from genome assembly GCF_040937935.1 of Hyperolius riggenbachi. Taxonomy (NCBI): domain Eukaryota; kingdom Metazoa; phylum Chordata; class Amphibia; order Anura; family Hyperoliidae; genus Hyperolius; species Hyperolius riggenbachi. Next base: position 434,222,203 of record NC_090650.1, read on the forward strand.
AAGAAAAAACACGGCTATTGCCATTGCAATTGAGATTTAAGTTTGCCGCTATCTGCGCCCATTTTAACTTGCGGCTATTTTAAATGTACGCTGTTGGCTGCAGAAATGACTCTTTGGCTCTTTTAGAAATGATGGTGGGTGGAGTTTATGGTGCCAGGGGGTGGGATTTATTGTGCCTGTGGCCATTGGTGGACTTTCTTAAACTTGGGGTTTAATAAGCTTATCTCTTCAGACAATATAAACAGGACTTTGTGACATCACCATGTGTTGGTGTAACGAATGTGGAATTATCTCCGTGGTCAGCGCACAACCTGTGCGCCGACACTACAGAAACCCCCCACAAGCGTTTAGATAAGGGAACCCAGCTTTGGTGCAAATGCACCTGTAGAGAGGAATTCCAACCGGCAGATGGAGCTGTGGAGTGCAGAGGAATAAACCCTCTGCACTGCCACAGATGCCAGTTAGAAATTGTAAGAAATTAAGCAATACAGGGCAAGATAGCCTTTCGAGAGAGAGTGAGCACAGAGACAGAATGTATGTATGTCCACCAATCTAGTTGTCACCCGGCGATGGTAGACATACAACAGCGAAGACCACAGTGAGAAAGCAATCGCAAGAATGGCGATTGCTAATAGAGACACAAGACTGAGTAAATACAGATCATAGAATGAATAAAGACAGAACCAATTAACAAACTGCAATCCAACACGAAGGAACTGACAGGGATAGCTAAACGCGGTCACCTCACGTTAAGCGCAATAGCGACAAAGCGCGTTCAAGGCGCGGTCGCCGCACGTTAAGCGCAACAGCGACAAAGCGTACCAACCCGAGCTAACTATTGAACACAGAAAATGACGACAGCCAAATAACGCGAACGCTTGCTAATCGGTTGCCTCACCCCAGACAACAGCAAGCGTTCGTGCTAGACAAGTAGAGATGAGCGTAATGACCTAATTACGATTTCGCGAAATTTCGCGTAATTAGTGTAATTACGATTATGGCCGTAAGTACATAATCGTAATGAAGAAGGATTTCGCGAAATTTCGCGTAAGCGTAATTTTCGCGTAATTTTCGCATTACAATGGGTATTTGTTCATGCCGTAATTTCGCATTAAACGCTACCGTAATTTCGCGTTAATCCGTAACGCTCCGTATAATATAAAAAAGCCGCCGACTTTAAGGGTTAATAGCAAAGCCCCCTTAAATGCTAAGAGCCTCAAATTTGGAGAATATATTAAGGAGATCAGGAGGAATAAGAGGAAATTTTTTTTTTTCAAAAAGGCCTTATAGTTTTTGAGAAAATCGATGTTAAAGTTTCAAAGTAAAAATGTATACATTTAAAAACCCGCCGACTTTAACGGTTAATAGCAAAGCCTGCTTAAAGTTTAGGAACACCAAATTCCTAGGGTATATTAAGGGGATCAGTGGGAATAAGAGGAAAATTTTTTTTTTCAAAAAGACCTTATAGTTTTTGAGAAAATCGATTTTTAAGTTTCAAGGGCAAAAATGTCTTTTAAATGCGGAAAATGTCAGTTTTTTTTTGCACAGGTAACAATAGTGTATTATTTTCATAGATTCCACCAAGTGGGAAGAGTTTTACTTACTTCGTTCTGAGTGTGGGAAATATAAAAAAAAAACGACGTGGGGTCCCCCCTCCCAGACCTCTTTAACCCCTTGTCCCCCATGCAGGCTGGGATAGCCAGAATGCGGAGCACCGGCCGCGTGGGGCTCCGCACCCTGACTATACCAGCCCGCATGGTCCATGGATTGGGGGGTCTCGGAAGGGGAGGGGCAGCCAAGCTTTCCCCTCCCCCTCCGAGCCCTTGTCCAATCCAAGGACAAGGGGCTCTTCTCCACCTCCGATGGGCGGTGGAGGTGGAGGCCGCGATTTCCTGGGTGGGGGGTTCATGGTGGAATCTGGGAGTCCCCTTTAAAAAGGGGTCCCCCAGATGCCCACCCCCCCCTCCCAGGAGAAATGAGTATAGAGGTACTTGTACCCCTTACCCATTTCCTTTAAGAGTTAAAAGTAAATAAACACACAAACACATAGAAAAAGTATTTTAATTGAACAAAAAACATAACCACGAAACAAGTCCTTTAATATTCTTAATTAACCATTAATACTTACCTGTCCCTTTAAATAAATGATCCCTCGAAATAGCCTCTGAAATGTTCTATCAGTTACAATGTAACAAAGTTATTACAATGTAACAACTTTGTTACATTGTAACTACGCCGCACGTCACTCGCCGCTCACCCGCCGCACGGACCCGACAGAGCTCTGAGCTATATAGCTCAGAGCTCTCTAAGCATCTTTGTATTTGGGCTTCAAGGAGCCCCATTGGTCCTTAGCAGACCAATGGGGTTCCTTCTTATTTGAAGGAACCCCATTGGTCTGCTAAGGACCAATGGGGCTCCTTGGAGCCAAAATACAAAGATGCTTCTCAGAGCTCTGAGCTATATAGCTCAGAGCTCTGTCGGGTCCGTGCAGGACGCTAAGTCCCCGCCGGCTCCGCTGCCCTCTCCGCCTCTCCCACATGTCACCCACATGTCACCCACATGTGGGTGACATGTGGGTGACAGATGTGGGCGGGGTGGACAGCGGGAGCCGGCGGGGACTTAGCGTCCTGCAAGGACGCGTAAGTGTATGCGGCGGCTGAGCGGCGAGTGACGTCGGGTGCGGCGTAGTTACAATGTAACAAAGTTGTTACATTGTAATAACTTTGTTACATTGTAACTGATAGAACATGTCCGAGGATATTGCGTGGGATCATTTATTTAAAGGGACAGGTAAGTATTAATGGTTAATTAAGAATATTAAAGGACTTTTTTCGTGGTTATGTTTTTTGTTCAATTAAAATACTTTTTCTATGTGTTTGTGTGTTTATTTACTTTTAACTCTTAAAGGAAATGGGTAAGGGGTACAAGTACCTCTATACTCATTTCTCCTGGGAGGGGGGGTGGGCATCTGGGGGACCCCTTTTTAAAGGGGACTCCCAGATTCCACCATGAACCCCCCACCCAGGAAATCGCGGCCTCCACCTCCACCGCCCATCGGAGGTGGAGAAGAGCCCCTTGTCCTTGGATTGGACAAGGGCTCGGAGGGGGAGGGGAAAGCTTGGCTGCCCCTCCCCTTCCGAGACCCCCCAATCCATGGACCATGCGGGCTGGTATAGTCAGGGTGCGGAGCCCCACGCGGCCGGTGCTCCGCATTCTGGCTATCCCAGCCTGCATGGGGGACAAGGGGTTAAAGAGGTCTGGGAGGGGGGACCCCACGTCGTTTTTTTTTTATATTTCCCACACTCAGAACGAAGTAAGTAAAACTCTTCCCACTTGGGGGAATCTATGAAAATAATACACTATTGTTACCTGTGCAAAAAAAACTGACATTTTCCGCATTTAAAAGACATTTTTGCCCTTGAAACTTAAAAATCGATTTTCTCAAAAACTATAAGGTCTTTTTGAAAAAAATTTTTCCTCTTATTCCCACTGATCCCCTTAATATACCCTAGGAATTTGGTGTTCCTAAACTTTAAGCAGGCTTTGCTATTAACCGTTAAAGTCGGCGGGTTTTTAAATGTATACATTTTTACTTTGAAACTTTAACATCGATTTTCTCAAAAACTATAAGGTCTTTTTGAAAAAAATGTTTTTCCTCTTATTCCTCCTGATCTCCTTAATATATTCTCCAAATTTGAGGCTCTTAGCATTTAAGGGGGCTTTGCTATTAACCCTTAAAGTCGGCGGCTTTTTTATATTATACGGAGCGTTACGGTTTAATGCGAAATTACGGTAGTGTTTAATGCGAAATTACGGCATGAACGAAACGCGAAATTTCGTGTTGAAAATTACGCTTACGGTATTTTCAATTACGATTTTAATGGCAATTTCGCTACGCTAATTTCGCATCGTAATCGCAAATTTCGCATGCGTAATTATAGTAATGCGAAATTACGAAAATTTCGGCTCAACTCTATAGACAAGACAAATAGAGGGAGTAACCAGTAGCAACCGCAGCTAAGGTTATACTCCAAGAGTCACACAAGGGAGATCCACCGCCTCTACCGCTAGGGCGAATGCGATCCAAACAAACAGAGCGATTCACTATTAGCTGCCGTTGGAGAAAGTGCAATCGCAACAGATAAGACAAGACAGAACCAGGCCATACAGATAATTATCAATCTGACTGCACTAGAAGGAATGCTAGTGCACTCCCAAGGATAACTACTCTAAAACAATATTAGCAAACAATCAGCAGAGGGACTGAAACTCAAGGTAAGTCCAGCAGAACCAAACCTTTATGACCAGCAGGGAATTCTGGGAGGAAATGGCATTTATACTGCAAGCCTTCAAAAGAGGCAGAGCTATCAATAGCCAGATAAGTGAATGCAAATCCCTCACCAGAACAGCAAGTCTGAAACTTGCAGAGTGAAACAGGTCTCCTTTCCAGGGACCTGCAGCATACAGACCTGAAAAATGGTCAAAAAGCTGCCTGCCTGTGCAGACAGCAGAGCAGATCATTACAGTTGGTTATTAGAGTTTGGCCGAACGGTTCGCCTGCGAACGGTTCCATGCGAACTTCCGTGGTTCGCGTTCGCGTCCCGCAGGCGAACTTTTGCGGAAGTTCGGTTCGCCCCATAATGCACCATGAGGGTCAACTTTGACCCTCTACATCACAGTCAGCAGGCCCAGTGTAGCCAATTAGGCTACACTAGCCCCTGGAGCGCCACCCCCCTTATATAAGGCAGGCAGCGGCGGCCATTACGGTCACTCGCGTGCCACTGCCTGCCTGCATTAGTGAGAGTAGGGCGAGCTGCTGCACTGTCTCTCATAGGGAAAGATTAGTTAGGCTTAGCTTGTCCCTGACTGCATACCTGTTCTGTGAACCCACCACTGCATACCTGTACTGTGAACCCACCACTGCATACCTGTTCTGTGAACCCACCACTGCATACCTGTTCTGTGAACCCACCACTGCATACCTGTACTGTGAACCCACCACTGCATACCTGTACTGTGAACCCACCACTGCATACCTGTACTGTGAACCCACCACTGCATACCTGTTCTGTGAACCCACCACTGCATACCTGTTCTGTGAACCCACCACTGCATACCTGTTCTGTGAACCCACCACTGCATACCTGTTCTGTGAACCCACCACTGCATACCTGTTCAGTGAACCCACCACTGCATACCTGTTCAGTGAACCCACCACTGCATACCTGTTCAGTGAACCCACCACTGCATACCTGTTCAGTGAACCCACCACTGCATACCTGTACTGTGAACCCACCACTGCATACCTGTTCTGTGAACCCACCACTGCATACCTGTTCTGTGAACCCACCACTGCATACCTGTTCTGTGAACCCACCACTGCATACCTGTACTGTGAACCCACCACTGCATACCTGTTCAGTGAACCCACCACTGCATACCTGTTCTGTGAACCCACCACTGCATACCTGTTCTGTGAACCCACCACTGCATACCTGTTCAGTGAACCCACCACTGCATACCTGTTCAGTGAACCCACCACTGCATACCTGTTCTGTGAACCCACCACTGCATACCTGTTCTGTGAACCCACCACTGCATACCTGTTCTGTGAACCCACCACTGCATACCTGTACTGTGAACCCACCACTGCATACTTGTACTGTGAACCCACCACTGCATACCTGTTCAGTGAACCCACCACTGCATACCTGTTCTGTGAACCCACCACTGCATACCTGTTCTGTGAACCCACCACTGCATACCTGTTCAGTGAACCCACCACTGCATACCTGTTCAGTGAACCCACCACTGCATACCTGTACTGTGAACCCACCACTGCATACCTGTACTGTGAACCCACCACTGCATACCTGTTCTGTGAACCCACCACTGCATACCTGTTCTGTGAACCCACCACTGCATACCTGTTCAGTGAACCCACCACTGCATACCTGTTCTGTGAACCCACCACTGCATACCTGTTCTGTGAACCCACCACTGCATACCTGTTCTGTGAACCCACCACTGCATACCTGTTCTGTGAACCCACCACTGCATACCTGTACTGTGAACCCACCACTGCATACCTGTACTGTGAATCCACCACTGCATACCTGTTCTGTGAACCCACCACTGCATACCTGTTCTGTGAACCCACCACTGCATACCTGTTCTGTGAACCCACCACTGCATACCTGTTCTGTGAACCCACCACTGCATACCTGTACTGTGAACCCACCACTGCATACCTGTACTGTGAATCCACCACTGCATACCTGTTCTGTGAACCCACCACTGCATACCTGTTCTGTAAACCCACCACTGCATACCTGTTCTATGAACCCACCACTGCATACCTGTTCTGTGAACCTACCACTGCATACCTGTACTGTGAACCCACCACTGCATACCTGTTCAGTGAACCTGCCACTGCATACCTGTACTGTTCAGCGAACCCGCCACTGCATACCTGTTCTGTTCAGTGAACCCGCCACTGTATACCTGTTCTGTTCAGTGAACCCGCCACTGCATACCTGTTCTGTTCAGTGAACCCGCCACTGCATACCTGTTCTGTTCAGTGAACCCGCCACTGTATACCTGTTCTGTTCAGTGAACCCGCCACTGTATACCTGTTCTGTTCAGTGAACCCGCCACTGCATACCTGTTCCGTTCAGTGAACCCGCCACTGTATGCCTGTTCTGTTCAGTGAACAGTTTGGTGTGTCAGTGTGAAGCAGTACCTTAATTACACTACCTGATTGATGTATACACATGCAAGATGTTTTAAAGCACTTTAGGCCTGTCATTTAGCATTCAATATGATTTCTGCCCTTAAAACGCTGCTTTGCGTCAAATCCAGATTTTTCCCGGGGACTTTTGGCGTGTATCCCACTCCGCCATGCCCCCCTCCAGGTGTTAGACCCCTTGAAACATCTTTTCCATCACTTTTGTGGCCAGCATAAATTTTTTTTTTGTCAAAGTTCGCATCCCCATTGAAGTCTATTGCGGTTCGCGAACTTTAACGCGAACCGAACCTTCCGCGAAACCAACTCTATTGGTTATACAGATATAATATCAGGAGTAATGGCCCGTACTCACGGGCTGCAAATGTTGCCTGTCGCCAGCACACGTGAGCGTGTGGGCGACAGGCCGGCAACAGCTCCTCGCCAGGTCCCTCCGCGTACACACGCGGAAGAGGGACCAGCGGCGAGGCGGAGCTGTCGCCGACGTTCCTCCTCCCTCCGCCGGAAGCTCCATATACTTTAATGGAGGTTGCTGTCGCTAGTCCGCGTACTCACGCGGACTAGCGACAGTTGCGGCGGAGGTGCTGCGGCGACTGTCGCCATGCGATTGAAACTTTCAATCGCATGGCGACATGAGCGACGGGCGACCGTTCGGGGTGCGCGCGCGTGCAACGGCCCATACTCACGGGCGACCTGTCGCCGCAACACGCGCGCGCCGCGTGTTGAGGCGACAAAAGTCCCTCGTGAGTATGGGCCATTAGGCTCAGGATTTCACACATGGGGTGTTTCATAGATTTTTTGCAGATTATTTTGTGGATCTCATAGAAGTTGTTTGACCTCAGTGCAGGATATCAGCTCCAAAACTTTTACATACAGGTGAAACTCGAAAACAAATTCGAATATTGTGCAAAACTCCACTTATTTCGGTAATCCAACTTAAGCTGGCCACTAATGGTCCAATTTCTAGCGAAAAATCGTTCGAGCGATCAGAAATTCTGATCGGACGAAAAATCGTTCACTACACCATCAACTAACCAATCATTGCTTCCTATCTATCACGATCACCAAGAAAATCCAAATTTTCGTTCAACGAAAATTCATTCAGGCGACATTTTTTTCACTCGTTCATAATCGATTGTGTCCACCAATGGAGATTATTTACAACCAATCCGATCAGAATTTCTGATCGCTTGAACGATTTTTCGCTAGAAATTGGACCGTTAGTGGCCAGCTTTAAAGAGAACCAGAGACGTAGAAGAAATAGATTTATACATACCTGGGGCTTCCTCCAGCTCCATAAGCCTGGATCGCTCCCACGCCGCCGTCCTCTACTGCCTCTGTCCGCCGGTACCGGGTCCCGTAATTTCTGCCAGTCGACGCAAGCGCAGTGCGCTCCCTCCGTACTGCGCAGGCGCATGCGTACAAAGCCGGAGGGAGCCCCTGCACATGCGTACAACTGGTCGCGTCCGGCGGAAGTGACGGGACCCGGTACCGGCGATAGAGGCAGCGGAGGATGGCGGCGTGGTAGCGATCCAGGCGAATGGGGCTGGCGGAAGCCCCAGGTATGTATAAAATCTTTTTCCATTTTTTTAGCTATCCTTCGTCTCTGGTTCCCTTTAAGATAAACTCATTGCATGCAAAGTGAGATATTTCAGGTCTTTATTTGTTATAATGTTGAGGATTATGGCTTACACTTACGAGAACATCAAAATCTCAGACCAATCGAATATTGTGAAAATGTTCGATATTCTCCGCTCAAAGTGTCAGCCTCTAATCAGTTAATTAATCCGAAACACCTGCAAAGGGTTCCTATTCCATATTAGATTCACCTTTAAGTTGAATCACTGAAATAAATGGACTTTTGCACGATATTCTAATTTTTCGAGGGTAACCTGTATTTTGCATGCCTCACTTTTGACTGACCCTCCTTAAATATTAGACTGCGGATCATTTTTTAAATAAGCGACAGCAATTTTAGACTACTGGTCTTTAGGCGTTTCCGAATGTCTGCCTCCTTTTGTCAGGCCCGTTGCCCACTGGGAGTGCTTCTGCAGCGCTTGCGGACTGCCAGTGATCAGCAAAGCGCTGCAGCAGTGGAACCTAGTGGTGTAGCTAAGGAGCTATGGGCCCCGCTGCAAATTTTACACGCCTCCCCCTCCCCCCCCCCCCCCCCCCAAGTATTCAATACATAACAATTGATACGGCGCACCAAAACCTGCCAAGGACAACCTCAGTATCAACAACAACATCAAATAACATTTGTAAAGCGCTTTTCTCCCGTAGGACTCAAAGCGCATAAGCATGGCTCCGACCATCGTGGTACAGAGGAAGAATTTTATAAATCTGGAAATGCCAGGCTAAACAGGTGGCTTTTCAGTCTGGATTTGAATAGCTCCAGAGATGGTGCTGTCTTTACTGGGTGTGGCAGGGAGTTCCAAAGAGTAGGGGCAGCATGACAGAAGGCTCTGTCTCCAGATTTTTTGAGGTGCACTCTGGGAGTGACCAAGTTTATAGAACTTGCTGATCTGAGGTTGTGAGAGGTGTGGTGCAGCTTCAGCAAGTCCTTCATGTATCAGAGGTGCAATAAGAGGATGGGGAACATTTTGTTAATCATTATCATCATTTAAAGCATTTATAGAAGTGAACATTAAAAGCACAGGACCAATAAAGAGCTTACACTACAGTTGAGGGAGGGCCCCTTCTGGCCCAAGGGCCCCGGTGCGGTCGACATCTCTGCAACCCCTATTGCTACGCCACTGGTGGAACCCAATGGAAGTGGTTCCACTCACAGCATTGCAATCGTGGAATAAATCGCTGCATATAGCATTTTGGGAGTGATCCCTAAATGGCTGCAGAGCCAAATGACAGTCACTCCGGGAATTGCCATTTGGCAATTTCCAGGCTAACAATTTGGCTAAAAATCAAGGACTTACGCAATTCGGAAATTGTTGGCGCTTTGGATTTCTCACAAAGCACCACCAGCGGATTCCAGGCCTAAAGTTATATCTTCATCAAAACTAGTTGCATGTGGTCCAGTATAAGTCATGGAGAGAATCCAAAGCCATAACAACAAAAGTTGGTTAGCTGATATCCTTAATGACTAACTGTACAAGATTTCTCTGCAGCTTTCCAAACTTAAAGTTTCTTCTTCAGGTGTGATCCAGTGCACTGTCTTGCTGCATTTGGTGCAGTATATATATTCGTCCCGCCGGACTCCAACTGAAGTCCCAGGGACGTAGATATGCGTCTATTGCTGCGGATGGCCGCCGCTCGCACCTGGGCTCGCTGCCAAGCGGTTACTCATTGCTACCTGTTAGAGGGAAGATCAATGAATGGAACACAGTTCCCATTCATTGTTCTAAGTCCTCATGTCAGTGATAGCCGGCATCAATGAGACACCGCGATCATTGTATCTTCTGGTGTAACACGTCCACACATTACTTCCTATTCACATAGTATCCAAATAGGAAATAACGCGCGAGGACATCTTGTGGCCTAATAGTAAAATTACACCTAAATACATTTATTTCAAGAAAAATACCCACACTTTAAAAAAATACATAAATAGTTACCTTAGGGACTGAACTTTTTTTTAATATGTATGACAAGAGGGTATATTACTGTTCATTTTTAAATTATGAGCTTGTAATTAGTAGTGGATGTAGAACTGAAAAAATGCACCTTTATTTCCAAATAAAATATTGGAGTCATACATTGTACTGAGAAATAATGAATTTTTTCAACTTTTTTTCTTATTATTCTCATTAAAATGCATTTAGAATAAAATAATTCTTAGCAAAAATGTACCTTCCAAAGAAAGCCTAATTGGTGGTGAACAAAACAAGATAAAGATCATTTCATTGTGATAAGTAGTGCTTAAGTTATTGGCGAAAGAAAGGGAGGAGCGCTGAAGGGGGGAGCGCTGAAAGGTGACAATTGCTCTGGTCCATAAGGGGAAAAACCCCTCAGTGGTGAAGTCAGTGGTTAAAGGTATCACCTTACCAACTTTTGTCCCTCTGTTTCAACAAACCCCACCAGCCCTGACCGTCCTGCGGCTGATTACTTAGCAATAGTTATTATCAGCTTCTTCATTCCTCACAACAGCGCTGAACCAAAATCACACATGGGAAACGCAATCGCTTAGTTGTTGTTTTTCTAATTTGCTTTGTAGTCATTGATACAGTTTTGATTTTAGGAAAGTGATAGTACGTAATTCCCCAAGGCCAGAAAAGTTATGACATTTACGACAAACACAAATAAGTACATGGAAGACATTCAAAGTAAAGAAAGATGATACGAGACATATTTATAAACGCGGCACAAATGCTGAAATACAGTAAAAGCAATATTTATGTGAGCGAATAACAGCGGCGCTGCCAGACCGTTCTGCGTCGTACGAGTCCTAACACTTCATACTCACACCGTATTCTCTCCGGGGATTTTTCCAGCGGAGTCTCGCAAGGCTAAAAAAGCTGCTCATATATTTCATTTTCTTTGAGCCGCAACAGAACCACATTTTATATACAGCGATCAGCCGAAACACTAAATACACCTGCCTAATACTGAGCAGGTCCCCCTTGTGCTGCCAAAATGGCTGTGACCTAATGAGGCCTGGACTCCACATGACCCCTGTCCCCTGCTCTTTGGTACTGTCACCAGGAGATAGTTTAGGCCCATTTCTTATTTGCCGCGTCACTTTGCTTCAGGGCTGTGGAGTCGGTACAAAAATCTTCCGACTCCAACTCCGACTCCTCAGTTTATGAAACCACGACTCCAACTCCAACTCCGGGTACCCAAAATGGCTCCGACTCTGACTCCTCGACTCCGACTCCTTAGTCTAATACTTAACAGGGCTGTGGATTTTGTACAAAAATCATCCGACTCCCGACTCCAACTCCTCAGTTTATGAAATCAACATTTCTGACTCCAACTCCGACTTCCCAAAATTGCCCCGACTCCTCGACTCCAACTCCACAGCCCTGCTTTGCTTCACAGTACTCTGCTCCCCTGCAGCTCACCGCAGTGGCCATTAACGCCTATGAGCAGTGATGGGACAAACAGTTTGAAATGTTTGCCAACAAACAATACCTGCGGCAAATTCCAGGTCGGCGAGGTCTTTAAGTAATGCACTTGCCTGGCAGGTCGCATCCTTGATCGTGTGCCCATGGCCGGGAGTGCTCTGCACATGTGCATGACTACATATGACAATGTAGTGCGCATTCGTAGAGTGCACATTACTCGAAGACCTTGCTGACCTGGAAGTAGCCCCAGGCCTGGTACTGTTCATTGGCAGGTTCATCACAGGGCCAGGCGTACTGTTCATTCCTTCTCTATCCCTGAGACATGCCTCAGTACCTGTGGTGCAACGCAATACGATGGAAGTGCTCCAGGCATCACGGACGGGACGCACCGGCTGCTATACATTACCCTGCAATTCCTGGAAATGGACCGGGAAAGTCCCATGTTAATGTTTTTGTTTTTTTGAATGGCCGCACCGCAGCTATAATGCACAGTGTGAATTGCCAAGCCCGTTTCGGTGCAATTGTCAAAAAAAAAATGCTGCACAATTGCACCTTATAGTGTTATAGGACCCTGAAAGGAAAACAGTTGGCGCCCTAGCAGTTTGACCTATTATTAACCTGAAGAAGCGGGCTGTGACCCGAGAAACGCGTTGTCTAATTTGCATGAGTAAACAATTCTTTTTATCCATTATTTATGGTTTGTTCTTGACTCCACCAATGAGGGGTTTTTCCCCTTATGGACCAGAGCAATTGTCACCTTTCAGCTCTTCTCTCTTACACTTCTAATATCTATTACCATCACCTGTACATATCATTCAGGGCGCCTCCACTAGTGTTTAGTCTAGTCTAGTCCATACTCTAAGGGGTCCCAGTAACGAGGACCGTTCAGTCCTCAGAACTCATCCAGGAAAGCGACCGACCGGCATCTGTACCTACAGACCTTGGATAACGAGCTTGGACAGTTACATTCCTGCAGGCTCTGCTGGTGGCTACAAGTTATGGCAACCCACCTTTGTGTGTATATTTCTACCGACTATCTACCTATTTCCTCGTCCTACGATACTGCACCATGGGGCTCCTGCTCTCTCTCATTTACAGACACTTGGAGGTTGTGGTCAACCGTCAAGGATCAACAGTTCCCCATCACTAGGGGGGTGCGGAAGATGCGGACCACACCAGGTGTCACCAGCAGGAGGTGACACCAAGCTCCAAGCTGAGGGAGAAAGGAGTAAGGCTATATAACTATAGACCAGGCTAGTGCCTGCTGTACTCCTCCCTCCGAGCTGATAACGGAATTCAGAGACCCCCTCAGCAATGTGGGGATCACCTTAACATCAAAGGTGTCTAATCCAACAACCCACCCCCAATAGCAAGTGTAACTAGCATGGTACCCCTCCCTCAACCCCTCCCTAGCCATTATGGACACACCCCTTTCCCAAGCAAGGGGCCGGCAAACCAATCATGAATCCCTCCTCCCACCTTCCACCCCCAATAGCAAGTGTATCCCATATGCATCCTTCCAACCAAAAACAACAGGTGTTTCCAGTGTAGGACCACTCCCTTTTCCCCGCAGGAAGCATGGCCAGAAACCCCTCCCACCATCACCACATACACACACCCTACAGCCAAGTGTGTCTACTACTGTATATCAATCTTTAACTCCTTCGTCCCCCCATCTGGAATGAATCCAGTATAACTCCTTACCTACTCTAGTCTCAAAAAATGTCAGTAAAAAGTGCCGTTGCTAAAACAAAAGTTTTATTTAGCCTGGTGAGGTTGGAGGTTCATGGGGTAAAAAAGGGGTGTCACCATGAGTTTCTGTACAGGGTGACACCTACCCTGGTGGTTACCAGTGGCGTAGCTAAGGAGCTATGAGCCCCGGTGCAAGTTTTACATGCCCCCACCAAGCACTCTATACATAACAACTGATACGGCGCAACAAAACCAAATACAGCTCCAGGGGTGTAAGAAGGGGATGGGGAACAGCTTGTTAATGATCATTATCATTCAAAGCATTTATAGAAGTGATTATTACACGCACAGAATCAATAAAGAGCTAATACTGCAGTTGAGGGAGGGTTCTACAGGGCCCCTCTAGCCCAAGGGCCCCGATGCGATGGCTATCTCTGCACCCCCTATTGCTACACCACTGCTGGTTACACTTCTGCTACATGTACAGAACACAATTAGGCTTTAATAAGTAAATACACAGACGTAGCATTTTAGCAACATAGATGTTTTTGCCCTCCCATTTTTTATGAATTATTTCTGTAGAAGTGATTTATAAACTCTGATAAATCACATCTGTTTTGTGTTTCTAGTGCTGCCAAAAACATGGAATAATAGACCGGGGTTGTCTCCAGTGAATGCTGAAGGGAGGGGTCGTGTTCTTGTGAATATTTCTTCATCTGCGGCGTATTGAGACATAGCAGCACTCCCGACGAAATTACACTCATCTGTCAAATTGTGGGGAAAAGACTTTGCAAACTTTAAGCGTGTATTTCTTTAAATATTCTTGCTCCTTTGTTTTGCTAGGGGACTGGCAGTCCTGACATTCCGTAATAGTGGAAAACATAACTTTTAGATACAAAGTGCTGTGATTGGCCAGGGGCTGAGATAATACAGTACAATATTGTTATAATAAACTCAGCTATAGTAAACATTTGGGTATAGTAAACTACCACTCCAGGTCCAGGCCAATCTCCATTATAAGTCTAAGGGAGCAAGCCTGGTATAGTAAAGCTGGATATAATAAAACTTCTGTTATAGTAAACCTGTTTTTTGGCCGCTATGTGACGCTGACACTGGATATACTGCATTGATTGTTTTGTAAATATAAATAAATGTAACACAGTTGTCATCCTGTTTCAAAACATCCTGCTTTCACTGATGGTCAACACAGTACTTTGTTGGCAAAAAAAAGCCAGGAAAGAGTTAAACTGTAGCACAAAGAATGTTGTTGTCATTCTCTAGGAGAAAAAAAAAGCCATAAATTTACCAGATCTGAGGTCTTTAACAGCACACTGACCTACTAGTAATAAACTAACATCAGTCAGGGAGGGGGAGAGCTGCTAATTCCTGCCCGTGAATGCGTGCTGCATGAAAAAAAAAAATCGGAACTCAAGAGTTCTGCTACTTGAGCCCATATATTTTTCTTCTCACAGCAGATTGTTTGTCCCCTCTCGTCATACAGGTGACAGCAGATGCTGACTGCAATAACACACACTTTGCACAAGTAAGAGAGATGCAGGGATCTCTGGAATTCAGGCAGACCAGAGCAAAGCAGGAGAGGTGATTTACTTTGACATGTGACCTCTTATCTCTCCAAGTCCTGCGCCCTGCTAATTTTTATCACCCTAGGCCATGGCCTCTGTGACCTTCCCAGAAATCCGGCCCTGGAGCCGAGGGAGTGTTATAGGTATGTGTACTTGACAAGTGCTGCTGAGTGCTCATACATGAGCATCATTTCTGAAGTATGCAAGCCCAGAACACTATCGCCTGCTGTGCATGCAGACAGGAGCGCAAAATTACATGGAGTGGACAGAGCATGCACTGCTTCTTTGTTGAACGGGGCAAAGCAGCAAAACAGAGGGGGGCCCGTTCAAACTAGTCAGAGTCGGACAGAATGGGGGGGGGGGGCGTTTAGTGAAAGCCGGCCTAGGGCGCTGAAAAGTACAAATCCGGCCCTGCCTCTCTACACTATTATATCGAGTCCCTGACTGTCTGCTGCTTCTGCATCCATGTCTTACTGTTTCCTCAAACTTAACATGAGTAAAACAGAGACCGCAGTATTTCCACCTTCTCTCTCTCCACCCACCCCTATAGTTACCATCAATGTAGAAAACACCTCAATAACCTTCATTCCTAAAGCTTGCAGTCTGGGGGTAACTCTGGACTCTGAGCTTTCACTTATACCTTATTAACTACCTCGTGCTACTTCCATCTAAAAACTATCTCCAGAATTCATCACTTCCTTTCACAGGAGGCGTCCAAATTGCTTGTACTTGCTCTAATCATTTCAACCATCTTCTTGACTACTAGAACACCCTATTGTGCGACCTACCAAAAAACAGACTGGCAGGTCTCCAGTCCCTACTGAACTCTGCTGCTTCTCATCCACCTCTCCTGCCACTCCTCTGATGCAGCCCTTCATTGAAAATCTTTTCTTTGGCTGCCAATTACCCAAAGGATCCAGTTCAGACTCCTCACCCTATCATACAAAGCTCTACATAGGCTATCCCCTCGATGCATTTCCTCATTAGTCTCCATATACCATCCCACATGGAACCTTTAGGCTACTTACACACTAAGACGTTGCGTTTTAGGGGACGTTATGGTCGCATAACGTGCCCCTAACGCAACGCATGGTGGTGTTGAAGTTGGACGTCAGTTTGAGCTGCGTCATGTAGCTCTCAAAGCAGCCGCTCCAGGTTAGTGATAGGAAGTCTGGATCTTTTTAAGGATTCGGATCATTTGAATCGGATCATTGAAAAGATCCGGATCTTTGAACCGAATCATTTGAATCATTTTACTAGGGAAGCAGACTGGGGGTGAAATGACTAGCAGGACAGGACTTTCCCTGCACTGTACATTCTGTATGTTCCTGTTTCTTCCAGACAGACATCCACTGTGAACCGAATCTTTCATTGTGATGATCCGGATGATTCGACTCACAAAAAACATCCGGATCAAATGAACCATTCGTTCATGATCCGGACAACACTACAGTCCTACCACGAGTCTCTTCAGTGCAGTGAATATTAATTAGCCATGTGGCTAGCCGCGGAGGAGGAGTGGAGACCTCCTCCTCCAACATTACTGAGCATGTGCAAGCAGTCTAACGCTGCTTAGCCCAGCATAACATACAGCATGCAGCACTTTGTTTAAACGTGCTGCGTTACTATGTAAGGCAAAGTATGCACTGTGAATTGATTTTTGTCCCACGAAATACACATAATCTGGCAGCAGATTTTCCACAATATACACATAATCTGGCAGCAGCTTCCCACAATATACACATAATCTGGCAGCAGCTTCCCACAATATACACATAATCTGGCAGCAGCTTCCCACAATATACACATAATCTGGCAGCAGCTTCCCACAATATACACATAATCTGGCAGCAGCTTCCCACAATATACACATAATCTGGCAGCAGTTTCCCACAATATACACACAGTGGCGGCTCCAGCTTCAGATGTTTGGGGGGGCTCAAAAGGGGCACAAGGGCTGGCAGGGGGGGGGGGGGGGATTTGCGGCGCGCAGAGCACGCCGCTGCAAATAATGGGCGTGGTCATGACGTTGTGTGGGCGGGGCTAACTAACGTAGTTCCATTAAAAAATATGAAGTAAATGCACATAACGACAGACAGCCTTTCACCAGTAAATGCACATAAGAGATAGCTTTTCACCAGTAAATGCACGTAATGACTGACAGCGTTTCCCCAGTAAATGCACAAAAGAGACAGCTTTTTCACCAGTAAATGCACGTAATGACTGACAGCGTTTCCCCAGTAAATGCACAAAAGAGACAGCTTTTTCACCAGTAAATGCACGTAATGACAGACAGACTTTCACCAGTAAATGCACATAAGAGACAGCTTTTCACCTGTTAATGCACATAATGACAGTCAGCCTTTCACCAGTAAATGCACATAAGAGACAGCTTTTCACCAGTAAATGCATGTAATGACAGACAGCGTTTTCCCAGTAAATGCACATAAGAGACCAGCAAATGCATCCATCAACAAATAGAGGATGAGGCGCAGACAGACACACATTGGGACATAGACAGACACACATTGGGGCATAGAGGATGGGGCACAGACAGACACACATTGAGGCATAGAGGATAAGGCACAGACAGACACACACACACACTGGGGCATAGAGGATGGGGCAGACACGCACATTGGGGCACAGAGGATAGGGCAGACACACACAGACACACACTGGGGCATAGAGGATGGGGCAGATAGACACACATTGGGGCGTAGAGGATAGGGCAGACAGACAGGCACACACATTAGGGCATAGAGGATAGGGCAGACAGACAGACACACAATGGGGCATAGAGGATAGGGCAGACAGACAGGCACACACATTAGGGCATAGAGGCTAGGGCAGACAGACAGACACACACACATTGGGGCATAGAGGATGGGGCAGACAGACACACATTGGGGCGTAGAGGATAGGGCAGACAGACAGGCACACACATTAGGGCATAGAGGATAGGGCAGACAGACAGACACACAATGGGGCATAGAGGATAGGGCAGACAGACAGACAGACACACAATGGGGCATAGAGGATAGGGCAGACAGACAGGCACACACATTAGGGCATAGAGGCTAGGGCAGACAGACAGACACACACACATTGGGGCATAGAGGATGGGGCAGACAGACATACATTGGGGCGTAGAGGATAGGGCAGACAGACAGGCACACACATTAGGGCATAGAGGATAGGGCAGACAGACAGACACACAATGGGGCATAGAGGATAGGGCAGACAGACAGACAGACACACAATGGGGCATAGAGGATAGGGCAGACAGACAGGCACACACATTAGGGCATAGAGGATAGGGCAGACAGACAGAAATTAGGGCATAGAGGATGGGGCAGACAGACATACATTGGGACATAGAGGATGGGGCAGACAGACATACATTGGGGCATAGAGGATAGGGCAGACAGACATACATTGGGGCATAGAGGATAGGGCAGACAGACACACATTGGGGCATAGAGGATGGGGCAGACAGACAGACACACATTGGGGCATAGAGGATGGGGCAGACAGACACACATTGGGGCATAGAGGATGGGGCAGACAGACAGACACACATTGGGGCATAGAGGATAGGGCAGACAGACAGACATACATTGGGGCATAGAGGATGGGGCAGACAGACAGACACACATTGGGGTATAGAGGATGGGGCAGACAGACAGACACACATTGGGGCATAGAGGATGGGGCAGACAGACACACATTGGGGCATAGAGGATGGGGCAGACAGACAGACACACATTGGGGCATAGAGGATAGGGCAGACAGACAGACATACATTGGGGCATAGAGGATGGGGCAGACAGACAGACACACATTGCGGTATAGAGGATGGGGCAGACAGACAGACACACATTGGGGCATAGAGGATGGGGCAGACAGACAGACACACATTGGGGCATAGAGGATAGGGCAGACAGACAGACATACATTGGGGCATAGAGGATGGGGCAGACAGACAGACACACATTGGGGTATAGAGGATGGGGCAGACAGACAGACACACATTGGGGTATAGAGGATGGGGCAGACAGACAGACACACATTGGGGCATAGAGGATAGGGCAGACAGACAGACATACATTGGGGCATAGAGGATGGGGCAGACAGACAGACACACATTGGGGTATAGAGGATGGGGCAGACAGACAGACACACATTGGGGCATAGAGGATGGGGCAGACAGACAGACACACATTGGGGCATAGAGGATGGGGCAGACAGACAGACAGACACACATTGGGGCATAGAGGATGGGGCAGACAGACAGACACACATTGGGGCATAGAGGATGGGGCAGACAGACAGACACACATTGGGGCATAGAGGATGGGGCAGACAGACAGACACACATTGGGGCATAGAGGATGGGGCAGACAGACAGACACACATTGGGGCATAGAGGATGGGGCAGACAGACAGACACACATTGGGGCATAGAGGATGGGGCAGACAGACAGACACACATTGGGGCATAGAGGATAGGGCAGACAGACAGACACACATTGGGGTATAGAGGATGGGGCAGACAGACAGACACACATTGGGGCATAGAGGATAGGGCAGACAGACAGACACACATTGGGGCATAGAGGATAGGGCAGACAGACAGGCACACACATTAGGGCATAGAGGATAGTGCAAGCAGACAGACATTGGGGCATAGAGGATGGGGCAGACAGACATTGGGGCATAGAGGATGGGGCAGACAGACAGACACACAATGGGGCATAGAGTATAGGGCAGACAGACACACACAGAACAAGCCAGGCAAAATACAGTTTGCAGCTCTGACGCAGAGGCTTGCTCCATCGCTCCTCATGCCTTTAATGCTGTTTAGCTAGCTAGCACTACAAGGCTGGCTGTCACTGCACTCCTCTCCCTGGCCTGCAGCTCCCCTGTTTGTGTCTCTCCCGGTCTTCCCCCAACCCCTCAAGGCTCGCAGTTACTCACTTTTGCTCTCCTCTGGCTGGTTCTGGTGAGGCACTGGCACCTTAGGTGGTTTGGCAGACAGTCTGTCTGGAGCTGTGAGTGGGTACAGTCTGGGACCATTCTGGCGGGCAGCCAGCAGGGAGCCAAGCTGAGGGTGAGGGAGGAGGATGCCGGGTTGAGGTGGAGGAGTCCGCACCGTCCTCGTACCTGAGGTGTGAGGCTGTGGACCGTCTGTGGCTGTGTGAGTCGAGACGAGCGCTGCAGTCAGTCCATGCTGAATTGAAATTTGGCGGCATGCAGGGGTCAGCGGGTGCCGGGTGGGCAAATGGCATCGATCTGCTCTGCTCTACATGTGCAGGGGCGGAGCTAGTCATTCTCTCCAGCCCCCTGCCTATCCAATTCAATCCCACGCCCCCCTGCTCTCCTGATTGGGCAGAGGGCGGATGGACACATCAAACATGGAGCCTGTTTACAGTCCAGCCGGCCTATGATGAATGCAAGCGCCACCCACAACATGGCGGCCGCCATGTCTAGTGAATGGCGGCTGCGCTGAGCCACAAATCAAGAGTCAGAGACCCGGGGGGGCTTTCAGAGGGGCTCGCAGGATATCAGCTGGGGCTTGAGCCACGGCAAGCCCCAGTGTAGCGCCGCCACTGTATACACATAATCTGGCAGCAGCTTCCCACAATATACACATAATCTTGCAGCAGCTTCCCACAAAAATGCAATCAGATTGGCAGCAGGTTTCCATAACCCATCGGTTCCCCATGTGCCACCTATTGTGCCCCTCTGTTCCCATGTGCCAACTCTTGTCCCCCTGTGTCCCCTATGTTCACCCTGTGCCACCTCTTTTGCCCCTCTATTCCCCATGTGCCACCTCTTGTGCCCCTTAGTTTCCCTTGTCCCCTTTGTTACCCCTGTGCCACCCCTTGTGCCACCTCTTGTGCCCGTGCCATCTCTTGTGGCCCTCTGCTCCCCCTATACCACCTCTTGTGCCCCTCTGTTCCCCACGGTACCACCTCTTGTGGCCCTCTGTTCCCCACGGTACCACCTCTTGTGGCCCTCTGTTCCCCACGGTACCACCTCTTGTGCCCCTCTGTTCCCCACGGTACCACCTCTTGTGGCCCTCTTGTTCCCCACGGTACCACCTCTTGTGCCCCTTTGTTCCCCACGGTACCGCCTCTTGTGGCCCTCTGTTCCCCACAGTACCGCCTCTTGTGCCCCTCTGTTCCCCACGGTACCACCTCTTGTGCCCCTCTGTTCCCCACGGTACCACCTCTTGTGCCCCTCTGTTCCCCACGGTACCACCTCTTGTGCCCCTCTGTTCCCCACGGTACCGCCTCTTGTGCCCCTCTGTTCCCCACGGTACCACATCTTGTGCCCCTCTGTTCCCCACGGTACCACCTCTTGTGCCCCTCTGTTCCCCACGGTACCACCTCTTGTGCCCCTCTGTTCCCCACGGTACCACCTCTTGTGCCCCTCTGTTCCCCACGGTACCACCTCTTGTGCCCCTCTGTTCCCCACGGTACCACCTCTTGTGCCCCTCTGTTCCCCACGGTACCACCTCTTGTGCCCCTCTGTTCCCCACGGTACCACCTCTTGTGCCCCTCTGTTCCCCACGGTACCACCTCTTGTGCCCCTCTGTTCCCCACGGTACCACCTCTTGTGGCCCTCTGTTCCCCACGGTACCGCCTCTTGTGGCCCTCTGTTCCCCACGGTACCACCTCTTGTGCCCCTCTGTTCCCCACGGTACCACCTCTTGTGGCCCTCTGTTCCCCACGGTACCACCTCTTGTGGCCCTCTGTTCCCCACGGTACCACCTCTTGTGCCCCTCTGTTGCCCACGGTACCACCTCTTGTGGCCCTCTTGTTCCCCACGGTACCACCTCTTGTGCCCCTCTGTTCCCCACGGTACCACCTCTTGTGGCCCTCTGTTCCCCACGGTACCGCCTCTTGTGCCCCTCTGTTCCCCACGGTACCACCTCTTGTGGCCCTCTGTTCCTCACGGTACCGCCTCTTGTGGCCCTCTGTTCCCCACGGTACCACCTCTTGTGCCCCTCTGTTCCCCACGGTACCACCTCTTGTGCCCCTCTGTTCCCCACGGTACCACCTCTTGTGCCCCGCTGTTCCCCACGTTACCACCTCTTGTGCCCCTCTGTTCCCCACGGTACCACCTCTTGTGCCCCTCTGTTCCCCCTGTGCAACATAGTGTCCATGTGTCCCCCCTCTGTAGCCCCCCTAAAGTGGTCCTGACAGTTTGCTGTCTGTGAAGCTCGTTGCATTGGCCTCAATTCACTAAGCAGTTTAGACTAGTCTACTGATGGTTTGGTGTAAAACAGCAAATCAGTCGCATCAAAAGGGAATTCACTAATAATTACCGAATGTTTTATACCTGTTTTTAGACCTGGTCTAAAACATTTGCTAATTAGGTCTAATTACCATACGAGGTCTAAAGGTGCCTACACACATGCGACTATAGTCGTTTGAAACGATCGTTCCCTGATCATTTTAAACGACGATCGTTTGGAAAAAAGCAGCCAACGACCACGAAGTCTAACGACGGACGAGCTAGATCGTTCAAAATGAACGCTCTAGCTTGGTGGATTTTTCCCAATGACGATCGTTTGCAAAAGTAGTACATCGTTGGAAACGGTCGTTCGTACTAGGCTTGACATGCGCATTTCACTTTTTTTCCATGGAACTTTTCATTTTTATGCGGAAGCGCAATAGTTGCTTTATGTGATGTGCCGTTCGTTCTAACGATCAGATCGTTACACACCTTTTAAAACTAACTTTACTTAGGTCGTTCTTTCATCAATTAAAAGTTCGTTCGTCGTTCACAACGAACGCTCGTTGTCGCATGTGTGTACGTAGCTTAAAGATACGAGTAGCTATGACTGACATCCTTCTCCTCTGATGAGCTCTCCTCTGGATATAATTAAACTGCATAATTAATTCAAAAGGTTCTATCCTCACGTCTAAAATACCTCACAGAATGACTTTACTTACAGAAATCAGCTGGTCTAATCTCTGTCAGTAAAAGTGGGCGTGGTTACTCCTTGTTTGCCTTTGTGAATTGTGTAGTTAGGGCTGGTGCACACCGAGCGGCTTTTTGGGCGTTTTCAGATCCGCTTGCGGCTGCGGATCTGCTTGGTCAATGTATCTCAATGGGGTGGTGCACACCAGAGCGGCAGGCGTTTTGCAGAAACGAAAAATGCCTGGGTGAGGCATTTTTTGGATTTCGGATGCGTTTCTGACTCAATGTTAAGTATAGGAAAAACGCAAACCGCTCTGAAAAACGGCACTTCAGAGCGGTTTTGCAGGCGTTTTTGTTACAGAAGCTGTTCAGTAACAGCTTTACTGTAACAATATATGAAATCTACTATACTGAAAACCGCAGCAGCAATCCGCAAAACGCTAGCAAAACGCCTCATAAAAATAAAAAAAAGCGTTTAAAAATCTGCTAGCATTTTGCGGATCTGCTAGCGGGTTTTGGTGTGCACCAGCCCTTACTGAATGTTAGACCGGGTCTAAAAGTCTAAAACATTCAGTAATTTTTAATAATTATTAGGGAATTCTTTTTTGATGCGACTGATTTGAACCAAACCATCAATAGACTTAGGGCCCATTCACACTAGAGCGTTTTGCCGGCGATTTCGGCAAAACGCTCAAGCGATATCGCTTTTTAAAGCGCTAGTGCAATAATGCCCTATGGGCTCGTTCTCACTTGCCGGCAATTAACGCAAATCGCCAAACGCATACGTGTAGCCTGCACCATTTTTGGGCGATTTCCTGGTGATTGCGTTTAGTGCTATAGAAGCGCTAGTCGTGATCGCGGAAAAATCACTGCAGTGTCCAGTGACTTTTCCACGGTTATTACGGAAAAATCACTCCCACAAAATCCCGGCGGTAATCGCCAGCATTTTGCGCTTTTAGGTGTGAATGGGGCCTAAAACTATCAGTAGACTAGTCTAAACTGCTCAGTGAATTGAGGCCAATTGTGGGAAATAACATCTACTAGCTGTCCCGCGTCGTAGCATACGCCGCATCTTCTATCTATCTAATAGAGTACGTGCCTCAACCTTAAAGCAAGAAGAATAAAGGTGGGTACACACATCAGATAAAAGTCTTTGGAAAAATGAAAGATCACAGACCAATTTTACCCCCTTCCATGTAGTATCAGAGCCACACCTACACAGTCTATTCTATTGAGCTGCACTCCCCATTAGATAGAAGTATTTGCAAGATGCTGCACACACAGATGCTGTACACATTCAAAAGATCATTATCTGCAAAAGATCCGTTCCTGCAAAAGATTAGTACCTACAAAATACATTCATAGTCTATATTTCCATGCGGATTATTGTGGACATTTTTCCGCATAAGGGCATAAGCATCCGCATACAATGAATTTTCGATGCTGGTCGAAAACACAAATATTTCTGAAGATTTTCGTGAAAATTCGCCAAAAAACGAAAACAGGATTTGCGATGCGAAAATGACTTAGGCGAAAATTCGCACGCAACACTGCTACATGCTACATTAGCACTATCCTGGAGCGCCACAGGGAGGATTCCCAATGCCCCCTTTTTATACAACCGGAGGGACCGCGGGAACCACAGCGGCACCCCGGAGGGGGAGGCTAGGTGCCGCAGGCGACCCCCCCAAGTGTGGCCAGCGCCAGGGAGAGCCGTCTGCACCCACCTCCCAATATTAAAAACAGGCACTTACCTTAACGTCCATTGCGTTCTGCTACATGCGCATTAATTTTCTCATGGAAAGCATTTTTTGCAGTTTGTATCCTTTGGAGGCAGGTGGTGGATGGCTTGCTCCGGTGGTGTGAACCCTGGAGTGAGTGCGCCTGTCCCCCCCCCCCCCCCTCTGGAGTGCTGTAAAAAGCTCTAAAGCTCGAGGTGACCCATGCTTCACTCCTTTCTCATGTGGTGCCCCCAAGTTAATGCGCATGTAGCAGAACGCAATGGACGTTAAGGTAAGTGCCTGTTTTTAATATTTGGAGGTGGGTGTGGACGGCTCTCCCCGACGCTGGCCACGCTTGGGGGGGGGGGGGGGTCGCCTGCGCCTTTCCCTCCGGGGTGTCGCTGTGGTTCCCAGGCAGTGAGAGAGCCTGGGACCCTGTGGTCCCCCACGGTTGTATAAAAGGGGGGCATTGGGAATCCTCCCCGTGGCGCTCTTGGATAGTGCTAATGTAGCATGTAGCAGTGTTGCTTGCGAATTTTCGCCTCGAAAATCCCATTTTCGTTTTTTGGCGAATTTTCACGAAAATCTTCAGAAATATTTGCGTTTTCGACCAGCATCGAAAATTCATTGTATGCGGATGCTTATGCCCTTATGCGGAAAAATGTCCACAATAATCCGCATGGAAATTCAATCCATGCGGATGTTTATACGGAAAAATGCCCGCAATAATGCGCAAGAAACTTCTCTGAATGCGGGCGCTAATGCCCTTATGGTGGAAAATGTCCGCAATCATACGCAAGTAATGCGAAAATGAATGGCCTTAGGCAAAAATTAACGTGAAAAAATTAGATGGAAAATTTGCCTGTCAAAACGAAATTAGGCGAAAATTCGGTTAAAAATGTATCGAAACAAATTTTTGCATTTTCGCTCATCACTGGCATGTAGCAGGGCGACCGCTTTGCAGTATTGGTTTTTTGACCCTGCATAGTTTGGCATGCAAAAGCAAATGCATATTTGCATGAGCATTGCCTCATGAATAGCCAATTAGGCCAGATTTGCAAAGCCAGACTTGCTAGGGTAGGCCTCTTTTCCACGGACAGTTGATAGGCAGTAACATGCCTCTCAAACTCTTACAACTGCTCACTACTGCCTGGTAACAGCTTGCTGCTGCCTGGAAACTGCTTGTTGCTGCCTGGTATCTGCTCACTGCTGCCTGGTATCTGCTCACTGCTGCCTGGTAACTGCTTGCTGCTGCCTGGTAACTGCTTGCTGCTGCCTGGTAACTGCTTGCTGCTGCCTGGTAACTGCTTGCTGCTGCCTGGTAACTGCTTGCTGCTGCCTGGTAACTGCTTGCTGCTGCCTGGTAACTGCTTACTGCTTACTGCTGCCTGGTAACTGCTTACTGCTGCCTGGTAACTGCTTGCTGAGCACACAGCTCAACAGTCCGTGGAAAAGAAGCCTAAAACTTGGTGATTGAGCACGCATACATTTTCTCATGCAAAGTACTTCTTCTTCTTGCTCGAAGGTTGAGGCACTTATGCTGCATACACACTTGAGATAAAAGTCTCTGGAAAAGGCAAGATCACAGACCAACTATACCCCATTCCATGTAGTATGAGAGCCACACCTACACAGTGTATTCTATGGAGCTGCACTCCCCATCAGACAGAAATCTTACCCCCTTCCATGTAGTATGAGAGCCACACCTACACAGTCTATTCTATGGAGCTGAACTCCCCATCAGACAGAAATCTTACCCCCTTCCATGTAGTATGAGGGCCACACCTACACAGTGTATTCTATGGAGCTGCACTCCCCATCAGACAGAAATCTTACCACCCTTCATGTAGTATGAGAGCCACACCTACACAGTGTATTCTATGGAGCTGCACTCCCCATCAGACAGAAATCTTACCACCCTTCATGTAGTATGAGAGCCATACTCTACACAGTGTATTCTATGGAGCTGCACTCCCCATCAGATAAATCTTTGCAAGATGCTGCACACAAAGATGCTGTACACATTCAAAAGATCATTATCTGCAAAAGATCTCTTCCTGCAATAGATCCATTCCTTCAAAATGCATTCATAGTCTATGAGATCTGCAGATCATCATACACACCTTGTTTAGCAGGCAATCATCTGCAGATCAGATCCACCAGGATGGATTTTCAGATCTGCAGATGATTGCCAGATATGCAGATGAAGTCTGTTAAACAAGGTGTGTATGAGGATCTGCAGATCTCATAGACTGTGAATGCATTTTGAAGGAATGGATCTATTGCAGGAAGAGATCTTTTGTAGATAATGATCTTTTGAATGTGTACAGCATCTTTGTGTGCAGCATCTTGCAAAGATTTTATCTGATGGGGAGTGCAGCTCCATAGAATAGACTGTGTAGAGTATGGCTCTCATACTACATGGAAGAGGGTAAGATTTCTGTCTGATGTGGAGTGCAGCTCCATAGAATAGACTGTAGGTATGGCTCTCATACTACATGGAAGAGGGTAAGATCTCTGTCTGAGGGGGAGTGCAGCTCCATAGAATAGACTGTGTAGGTGTGGCTCTCATACTACATGGAAGGGGGTAAGATTTCTGTCTGATGTGGAGTGCAGCTCCATAGAATAGACTGTAGGTATGGCTCTCATACTACATGGAAGAGGGTAAGATCTCTGTCTGAGGGGGAGTGCAGCTCCATAGAATAGACTGTGTAGGTGTGGCTCTCATACTACATGGAAGGGGGTAAGATTTCTGTCTGATGTGGAGTGCAGCTCCATAGAATAGACTGTGCAGAGTATGGCTCTCATACTACATGGAAGGGGGTGAGATCTCTGTCTGAGGGGGAGTGCAGCTCCATATAGGGATGAGCGTAATGACCTAATTACGAATTTCCGAAATTTCGCGAAATTACTACAATTACGATTTTAGCAGTAATCGAAATTCGTAATTTTCGCAAATTACGCAAATTTTCGTAATTACGATTACGAAATTTAGTATTTTAAAGTTTGCAAAGGTTTCTATCCCTCTAGATGCCTTCGTAATCGAAATTTCACTCCCGTAATGACGAATTTCGTGTCTCCAACCGAAATTTTACTGTTTCAGGTTTGTAAGGGTTTCTATCCCTCTAGATGCCTAAAATGAATAACACAGCCAGCCAGCCAGCCCTCCTCCTCCTCCTCCTCCTCCTCCTCCTCCTCCTCCTCCTCCTCCTCCTCCTCCTCCTCCTCCTCCTCCTCCTCCTCCTCCTCCTCCTCCTCCTCCTCCTCCTCCTCCTCCTCCTCTCTCTCTCTCTCTCTCTCTCTCTCTCTCTCTCTCTCTCCTCTCTCTCTCTCTCTCTCTCTCTCTCTCTCTCTCTCTCTCTCTCTCTCTCTCTCTCTCTCTCTCTCTCTCTCTCTCTCTCCAGAGATCTGTAGTATTTCAAAACCATACTCACATTCATGACATGTCCAGGGATCAAACCCAGGCCAACCACATGGAAGACAGCTATGCTCACCACCATACCACCAAACACACACTAAATAGACTGCTAACCTAAATCTTACTTGTAGACAGTCATATGAGACACATGCTGGGTGCAGGGCTTTGTGATTGGACCATGCGATAGAGTGAGGTGCAAAAATGAAATCATGCCTAGCAGAGGATGGTTTCACAGTGCTAAATGCTAGGCTGGCTGTGGTGCAATTGGTTAGTGTGTCTGGCTGGTAACAGCAAGGTTACAGGTTCGATTCCATCCAGGCATGTCTTTTCCTTTTGCGTTCAACAGTTGTCCAAACAGAGCCAACAGAGCCCAGATAGCCATGTAGAGTTAGGTCACAGCTAGCCTGGCTGTGGTGCAATTGGTTAGTGTGTCTGGCTGGTAACAGCAAGGTTTGATTCCATCCAGGCATGTCTTTTCCTTTTGCGTGCGCGCGCTGCGCCATTGAACCCCATGGGGTATTTTGCGTGCATAAAACTTTACGCATGCAAAACTTTGTGCTCGGTGTTTGGACAACTGTTGAACTCAAAAGGAAAAGACATGCCTGGATGGAATTGAACCTGTAACCTTGCTGTTACCAGCCAGACACACTAACCAATTGCACCACAGCCAGGCTAGCTGTGACCTAACTCTACATGGCTATCTGGGGCTCTGTTGGCTCTGTTTGGACAACTGTTGAACGCAAAAGGAAAAGACATGCCTGGATGGAATCGAACCTGTAACCTTGCTGTTACCAGCCAGACGCACTAACCAATTGCACCACAGCCAGGCTAGCAGTGACCTAACTCTACATGGCTATCTGGGGCTCTGTTGACTCTGTTTGGACAACTGTTGAACGCAAAAGGAAAAGACATGCCTGGATGGAATCGAACCTGTAACCTTGCTGTTACTAGCCAGACGCACTAACCAATTGCACCACAGCCAGGCTAGCTGTGACCTAACTCTACATGGCTATCTGGGGCTCTGTTGGCTCTGTGTGGACAACTGTTGAACGCAAAAGGAAAAGACATGCCTGGATGGAATTGAACCTGTAACCTTGCTGTTACCAGCCAGACACACTAACCAATTGCACCACAGCCAGCCTAGCATTTAGCACTGTGAAACCATCCTCTGCTAGGCATGATTTCATTTTTGCACCTCACTCTATCGCATGGTCCAATCACAAAGCCCTGCACCCAGCATGTGTCTCATATGACTGTCTACAAGTAAGATTTAGGTTAGCAGTCTATTTAGTGTGTGTTTGGTGGTATGGTGGTGAGCATAGCTGTCTTCCATGTGGTTGGCCTGGGTTTGATCCCTGGACATGTCATGAATGTGAGTATGGTTTTGAAATACTACAGATCTCTGGGGAGAGAGAGAGAGAGAGAGAGAGAGAGAGAGAGAGAGAGAGAGAGAGAGAGGGAGGAGGAGGAGGAGGGGGAGGAGGAGGAGGAGGGGGAGGAGGAGGAGGGGGAGGAGGGGGAGGAGGAGGAGGGGGAGGAGGAGGAGGAGGGCTGGCTGGCTGGCTGGCTGTGCTATTCATTTTAGGCATCTAGAGGGATAGAAACCCTTACAAACCTGAAACAGTAAAATTTCGGTTGGAGACACGAAATTCGTCATTACGGGAGTGAAATTTCGATTACGAAATTGTAAATTACGATTTGAAAATTAATTACGAAATTACGAATTTGGGTCGTAATGTTAAATTTCGCATTCGTAATAAAAGCAGTTCGAAATTTCGAAAATTTCGGCTCATCTCTAGCTCCATAGAATAGACTGTGTAGAGTATGGCTCTCATACTACATGGAATGGGGTAAAATTGGTCTGTGATCTTGCCTTTTCCAGAGACTTTTATCTCAAGTGTGTATGCAGCATTACTCTATTATATATATAGATTTCCAACTGCCAAGCAAGCAATATCTCCCTCTTTGCATAGAACTCTCAGTAACAAATAATAAGAAATATGTTGGCACATTAAAAAAATCAATAATAATAATAATAATTATAACATTCCGTACAGATCACCTGGCAGGACTGAAGATGTTACCAACAGTGATAAATTTCAGAATGTAAATCAGGGAGAGGAAAGATGTTACAATGGGCAAACACTGACTAAATAATCTGTAAGGCCCAGTGCACACCAAAACCCGCTAGCAGATCCGCAAAATGCTAGCAGATTTTGAAACGCTTTTTCTTATTTTTCTGCAGCGTTTCAGCTAGCATTTTGCGGTTTTGTGAAGCGTTTTTGGTGTAGTAGATTTCATGTATTGTTACAGTAAAGCTGTTACTGAACAGCTACTGTAACAAAAACGCCTGGCAAACCGCTCTGAAGTGCCGTTTTTCAGAGCGGTTTGCGTTTTTCCTATACTTTACATTGGAGGCAGAAACGCCTCCGCAATCCAAAAAATGCCTCACCCCGCTCTGGTGTGCACCACCCCATTGAAATACATTGACTAAGCGGCTGCAGAAACGCTGAAAAAGCACCAGCCCTTAACGAATATTGGAAAAAATAAGTCATTTTATTCACATTATTTTCACTACAGTTCCTCCTAAATTTTCGCGAACGCTTAGCTCTGGGGACAGTTTGGTCGGGACTCTCTGTAGGATGCCATCAGGGTTCAAAACATTCCAGAGAAACAGGAATTTGGAGACTGGTAAAAATAGATGTTGTGGAAAGTGTGCCCACTCCCCTGTCAGGAAGCCGGAGAGAGAGACATGGGGGCTCTGATGACTTTGTTTACTATCGCTCACAAAGGAGGGGGGAAGCCGGCTCTTTGTAGTTTGGCACGGTCGCGTTGTGTGCGGCGGGCCAGATAAGGCAGATGTGCCCGGCCCTTCCTGTGGGCAGCTGACATCCCCGGGCAACATTCGGGATGGATGAGAAATGTATCTGGTGGCGTCCGTCCAAAACAGCCTGACAGGGGCCGTCCTCCCTGTAAAAATAAAACCCTCTGATTTGGTTTGAGAACTCGTCGTTTTCCCGTGACATTCGCTGGAGAGAAATATACATAGCTCAAAGCCTTAAGGGGGAATTCCAGTCATTAAAGAAAAAAGCAGTTATGCCATTCTTCTAATATTATTTTCTATTTCTGTGCGGCCAGTTCTTAGATAAATAATAACCGTCCCTAAACGGTGTAACCGCTCTGATCTCAGCAGAGTGACAACATGTCTGAGGCCTGGGGCCCACTACAGCGCTTTCAGCTGCGCTTTGGGACGCCAACCAGTGTCACTTGCACATTTTCCCTAAAGTCGCACCGAAAATGCTATTTTCAATTTTGAGAAAATTTTCACAAAAATAGTTCGAAAAATCTATATTTTACAAGGAAACGTCCAAAAAATGTGAAAAACTATATTTTTATCACGAAAATTCGCAAAAAGCGTGAGAACGCCAAAAAACCCAAAATGCATTTTTGATGGCGTTTTTTTTTATGCACAAAAATCAAATGTAACGTTATTTTTGTGATAAGGAATGCAAAAAAAAAAATGGCATTTTTTCTCATCACTGACGCCAACAATCACCGGTGATCCCAAAGAGCGAGATGCTGATGAAAGCCAATGGGGGTAACACCACAGGAGTCAAATCGCGAGTCCTGCAGCATTGTTGAAATATTTGTGCTATTTTTTGAGATAGGATGCCACAAAATTGCTTTTGAAACGTTTCTCAAATACAATTTTGCAGCGACTTTGTGGGTGATTTTTTTATGTTTAAATAAAGTTTAAACTTCTAGCCAAGTCTCCCAACATCTGGATTCCAGTGCTGTAGCCCCACCCCCTAGCACAAGAGGTCATCTTCGTTTCTCTGTTTGGAGATAAAGAAGTATCTATGAACTCTTGCCAGAAGCCAGCAGAAATTAATGTCAGGAGACCTGGTAAGTATTATAAACTTTATTAACTCCAGATACCAAACCAACAAACAAAAGAATGAAAATCGAAAGCGTTGTAGAATCGCTGTCAGTATATTCTGCACTGCTTCCAACCGCTGGACAAATTGCGCTGGAATTCGCTGTAGCAAACACTACCAAAACTGCTGAGCGTTTGCTACAGCGTTTGGCAATCTTTAGTGAGCCCCAGTCTTTATGCCTTGTACACAGGATGCAATTTTTTCATCAGATCGACGGCTCGATTGATAATTTCCGGCATGTCCAATCTACTTCCCATCGGGGAAGGGATTGATTTTGAGATCAGTACTGCACAAAATCGATCGTGCAGTACTGATCTCAAATTCGATCCCTTTCTCGACCAGAAGCAGATTGGACATGCTGGAAGTTATCGATTGACCCGTCAATCTGATGAGAAAATTGCAACGTGTGTACCAGGCCTTAGCTGGATTATTTTACTGTGTAGAGAAAACTTTAATTGCTAACTAGAGATAGTGACATGCTAAGGATTCTGATTTAGGGCCCGTTTCCACTCTCGCGGAAACGGCCGCGAATCCGCAGAGTTTCCCCGCAGGCAAATCACGCGGGGAAACTCTGCCATAGGGGATAACTGCGCCGCCGGCCGAATCACTTGCAGTAGCGATTCGGCCGGAACCCCCTACAGAATTCGCGGCGGAGGCTGCGATTCCCATAGCCGTGCATGGCACGACTCATGGGATTCGCCCGCGATCCCGCCCACCCGCTCAGTGCCGGCGTGCGTCTACGAGATGCACGGCGCACTAGTGGAAACGAGCCCTTAGGTGTAAATTTAGTGCAGACTGTGTGTAGCTTGGAAATGGGCCAATCACTGTCAGCAGGAAGTGAATTTGTTTGGGCAATTACAATCCAATGTATTAAATTTGCATGTAAGCCTGAATAATTAGTGTCTCCTTAACCATCTAATCCTGACATGTGTCTGAATGAGGGGGATGTATCATAAAAATCAGCAATGCACAGTTCTTTTATGTAATTTAATGTTATTCATTAATTCATTTCAATTTTTAGCTAGATAAGAGTTTCTAAAACGGTCCACAAGTACTAGTTGCATTTCTTATTGACCTGAAGAAGCGGAATAAACCCGCAAAAAGCATTATCCTTTTCCATGGCGTAGCTAAGGAGCTGTGGGCCCCGATGCAAGTTTTACAATGGGCCCCCCAAGCACTCTATACATAACAATTGATACGGCGCACCAAAACCTGCCAATGGCAACTACAGTGTCAGAGGTGCAAGAAGGGGATGGGGAACAGTTTGTTAATGATTACCACTATTCAAAGCTATCTATAGAAGGGATTATTATGATAACAGGACCAATAGAGAGCTAATACTGCCCCGATGTGTTCGCTACCTCTGCACCCCCTATTGCTACGCCCCTGGTCCTTTTTTGTATTTTTTCTTTTTTAATAAACTTGAAGTCTGTCCAGTAATAAGACTGATGTTTTCTACAAGAGAGGAAAGGCGACAGTGCCTCTCTTTTTTAAACTGTTCATAATTGTTTTATGTATTTTGGGTGCCTCTACCATATAGTCGTTACCTCACTCCTCTGCTGGGAGGTTGTTGCTTTCGGTTTCATTTTAAAACTGCTGCACTCCCATTGGCTCGGAGGTGTCAGTTAAAAATGGCGCACAGCGCCAGGGGGATAAAAAGGGCGCCCCATAGACTTACATTATATAACGCTATTTAGCGTTATAAGTGTTAAAAAATGGCGCAGGCAGTGTGCCTTACACTTATAACGCTAAATAGCGTTATAAGTGGTCAAAAATGCAACGGGGGTCGGGGGAGGAGAGAGAGAGAGAGAGGCAGCGGGACGCTGGAGGGCATAGGCATCGGGGGAGGATGTGCAGAGCCATACGTTACCTTGTCCCGGCCGCCGATCGCTCCTTTCCTCCGCTCCTTCACTTCCTCCATTCGTTTACTGTAGTCCTGCAGCCGGCCAATCACCATGTGGCTTCAGTCTCCGCATGGTGATTGGCCGGCTGCAGGAATACAGCAAACGAATGGAAGGAGCGGAGGGAAGGAGCGATCGCCGGCCCAGGACAAGGTAACGTATGCCTCTGCATACATCCGATACCTATGCCCTTCAGTGTCCCGCTGCCTCTCTCCTCCAGCCCCCCCCCCCCCCCCCGCTGCCTACACTAACAGCCCCCGCTGCCTGTACTACCGACCCCAGCCCCCTGCATGGTTTTTCATGGCGCACCACTCTGCAAAACGGTAAATAGCGTTTTATTTATCGGCAGAACGGTGCGCTATTTTTCTCCCTGCGCCATTTTCGGATGTAAGCGGCTCGGAACAGAGTGGAGACTGGCTCCTCCCCCATTTAACCAGCTTTGTGTGTATCTTTTTAATATGTTTTTGTTTTATTTTGGTGAAATATAGAACCACATGATCAGCTCCTGGTCTTCTTTGTATTTTTTCAGTCCTTGGTTGTTCTCATTGGTTGATCCAACCCTTAATTATTATTATTTCATTTTTAAATAACATGTTCCGCAGCGCTGTACAGAATATATTGTCTTGTCTTTTAACTGTCCCTCAGAGGGGCTCACAATCTAGTCCCTACCATAGTCATACTGTATGTCTATATATGTATCATAGTCTAGGGCCAATTTAGGAGGAAGCCAATTGTCTTATCTGTATGTTTTGTGTGAGGGAGGAAACCGGAATGCCCAGGGGAAACCCACACTGACACAAGCAGACCATACCAACTCCGTACAGATAGTGCCTTGGCTGGGATTCTAACTGGGGACCCAGTGCTGCAAGGGGAGAGTGCTAATCACTACTCCACCGCGCTGATCCTTATCTTTCAACAACAATGAAACATTTGTAAAGCTTTTTTCTCCTGTAGGATCCAAAGTGCTTTTGCTTGTCTCAGATCAGTACATAGTGATGTGTACAGGGAGAAAAGTTATGTGGTCATAAATGCCAGACTAAACAGGTGGCTAATCAGTTTTGATGTAAACGTGTCCAGGGTTGGAGCTGTCTTGATTAATGGCAAGGCATGCCAAAGGGTAGGGGCAGCATGACAGAAAAGCTCTGGCTCCTAAGGTTTTTAGTTGAACTCTGGGGGTTATCAAGCAGATCCGTAGATGGAATTTGTACATAAACACCAAACATAACACAATGTCCTCAGTAGTCGGATTCCCCTCATTTATTTCACTTAACATTGTGAATGAGATGTGTCTGAAAATGATCAGTACATCCATTAGCTTACAATTAACCTCAGCTGTGTTTTTTGCCAGCAGACTCAGAACACACCAGACAATTCTCCCAAGTGCGCTCCGCGGGGTCAGAGGTCGGGATAAATAAGCAATTTTCTGCTTAACATGTCGGCAACATTTCTGACAAGTCTGATAAATAACACAATTACATTCATTATGTTTCATTTGGCTGAGAGTGGAGTGGACTGTGAGGAAAGCAGCCAGGGGAGAGAGGAATGCCGTTTAGGACTGACGTCGGGCGGCGCAGACTCATTTGGACGCGGCATATGAAACATTTTGGGTCAGTTTTGTTTTTAGTATAAGAAACTTAGTTAAATCAGACCTGAATTTAGAACGTCCTCTCTGCTCTAAAACATAAGCAACAGCGTAATAATTTTTAGAGAAAAACATTGCTTTGTTACAGCTGATACAAATCCTACAATACATTTGCAGTGTTTCTACTTTCTGCTTTCATGGAAGCTGACATATTGCTAACATCCTGTGCTTTGAAATGAGCTTATCTGCCTCGGCAATCATCTCACACAGGGGAGAGATAAAATTACAACTTGTGATTAGTCACAGATGAGGGGGGATTATGCAGGCTAAACTCTCTAAATACATACAGGGGGCATTTCTCTATGCTTTCCTTTTGTTATGTGCAAGAGTTCAGGTCCATGTTAAACAGAAAATTACACAGCATGTCGTTAATGTTATCAGGGCCTACCATACTACTGATTTTCTGTGACTAGCTGGGCAGCCAAAGGGTGCGGGGAAGGGGGGAGGGGGAGGCATGCATTTACGCACCATAAACAGAAAGCATACTAACCAACAGAAAGGTGTGCTTCCTTTCTGCTTATACACCTTGGTTCCCAATCGCGGGCGAGAGCGATGGGTCCGTCCGGCACAGCGGGGCTGACCAGTTCGGGGTCTGCTCCATTTTCATATCGCATCCGGAAACACGGAGCTGGGCAGGACTCTGTGGGGGAGATTTATTATCATGCAGACAGGGAGAACAATTCTGCTTGATAATAAGAACCTTCTTAAATCCTAGTAATAGTGGCAGTTTAGCGTGGATTTCTAGAGCTGCGCTACAGTTAAGAGAAGTGCAAATCCATCCCTGAACTGGTGCAGATTAAGAAGTGCTTGATAGCAGATCTACAGATATAGAACTGCAGGCTAGACATGATTGCAGAGTGGAGGCTAGACATGATTTGTGATGTGCTCCTCCCACCTGCTGAATTCCTCCTCAGAGCCTGCTGCTATCAACACAGCAGGTGTGTTGGTTAACTCAGCAACAGCAATTCCCCACACACACTGCACTGTCTGAGAGACTTTCCTAGCTACTCCTATTATACAACAGATTTAGAAGGAATTTGCACTATGTAATGATTTCTTAAGATGCCTGAGACAGTTCTGCATGGATTTCTAAAAACCAACTAATATTTTGGCTCAGACACTCTTGATAAATCTGGCCCTGTGTTCCCTTTGCCATGTTACAATTTTTTAACAATAGGATCCCCCGCCTGCATTTTTCAGAATGTAGAAAACATACTGTACTGGTAAGTCCTACACAAGTGAGAACCGAGCCTTATCATTATTCTGTTAGATAATGCTTTTCCTGTGCAAAATGTACAGCACAGGAACCAAAAACTACTTAAAGGGATCCTGAGCAATAAAAATAAACAAAATTGGTACTTACCTGGGTCTTCCTCCAGCCCTCTGTAGGTCGGGAGGTCCCCCCGGCATCCTCCTGGCTCCTCTCCCGGACCCGCTGCAGAATTGATGACCGGCGACACCCGGGCCGAGTGTCGGACTGACACTTCCTTAACGGTGACGCAACGCGTCATCAAGCCGGCCGCTACGTGTCATCACGGCAGCCTGCGTGACTGTACTGCGCATGCGCGGTTTTCTAACTCTAAACTGTGCATGCACTGCAACACTGCAGGGTTGCCCCTTGAGCGCGTCCTTAGTGGCTGCAGCTCTTGAGCGCTTTGAGTCCGACAGGAGAAAAGCGCTATACAAATGTTAGGATTATTATAGGATTATTAATGAAAGAATGTACCCTAACTGGCTGTGATTAGCACTGTGCTATCAGTTATATAAACCCCACTCATCCCATCCCGAAAAGAAATATAAAAATTGTATGGTGTGTGGCCCCCTTTGGTGTATGTTGTATTCTGTCTTGTAGTTGTTTGACTATGTGATTAATGAAAGAATGTACTCTAACTGTCTGCGATTAGCAGTGTGCTGTCAGTTATAGCCCCCCCCCTCCCCCGCTGTCCGAGCCCCTGAGAGTACAGCAACCACAACGCTTATTAGAGAAATTCCTCAGAACGCAGAAGTTATGTCCTCCGTGTCCCACGGAACTGCAGGGCTCTGCCAACTTTTAATAACTGCACTAGCGTGAAATATTAGGAAAATCCACGTTCTTTCCCATCAGCCCTGATAGTGGGACCATTTTTAAAGCCTTTCTCTACAAACAAACATAGCAAAACAAAAAAATATCATAGTTTAAATTTGTTTTGCTCAGTTTCTATTTTCTTTGTATTTGTTTATTTAGTATTTGTTTTATTTTTATCTTGTATTCTTGTAAAGTCGCGCTCGGTAGTGACACGGGGACTCAGATGGCATCTTTGCTCGGTCACGGAAATATTACTGCCTTTTGTGCGGCTGGGCTGAACTCAAGTAGTCTATTACTGTATTATGCTGATATTGTTTTCATAATACCCAAAAATAGCTGTTTGAACATAGCGTTCCACAGTTTGGTCGCTAGAACATTCTGTGGACCCCCAAATAAGAAAGGACGAGAATTTTACATCATGTTGGGGAACAGGAGGAGGTGAGGAAATGTTTCCTGTGATGTCTCCCTGTGCACTACTACACTGAGGACACTCCCTTAAGGGAACTGAAGGGGGTGGGAACGCCTCCTGTAGTGTCTCCCTGTGCACTACTAAACTGAGGACACGCCCCCAAGCGAACTGGAGGGGGGTGGGAATGCATCCTGTAGTGTCCCCCTGTGCACTACTACACTGAGGGCACTCCCCTAAGGGAACTGGAGGGGGTGGGAATGCCTCCTGTAGTATCCCCCTGTTCACTACTACACTGAAGACACTGTCCTAAGGGAACTGGAGGGTGAACAGTTCCGGGTGACAGCCTCCGTAGAAGCGCCAATTGCGCGAAACGGCCATAAGGCTACTCAGTGACCTGCACCCGCACAACAGGGTCCCTGTGTGTAGGCCTCTCTCCTCATAAATGGGAGGGATCGTAAGTATTTACATGTAAAAGGGGCGCCGGGAAATTTGGGCGCAGGGTAAAGCAGAAAAACAGCTCCCCCTGCTGTGGCAAATTTCCCAGCAGTGTAGATTACTATTCCCCCTCCAGGCTACCATAGACTTTTTTTGTTGCCCTCTAAACACTGCTATATTTATTTATTTATTGTATTTATAAAGCGCCAACATATTACGCAGCGCTGAACATTAATTTAGGTTACAGACAATATTTAGGGGTGACATACAGCAATATGACAGGAATACAAGAAAACCAGATCACACAGCACAGTATGAGTACAAGGTAATGCTTAGTCACTGGATGGAGCATGGAGATTAGGCAAGTTAGGTTCACTCAGATGCATAGCATGGGTTCACAGTAATGGAGGTGCATGATCAGGTAGGACACAAAAGGAGGAGGACCCTGCCCAAAGGCTTACAATCTAGAGGGAGAGGTAAGGACACGAACGGTAGGGGACCAGAGTTCAGCTGTAGGTTTAGAGCACTTGTGAGGGGTAGTAGGCCAGAGTGAAAAGGTGAGTTTTGAGGGCTTTCTTGAAGATGTTGAAGGAGGGGGCTGCCCTAATGGGTGGAGGTAGGGAGTTCCATAGTGTTGGAGCAGCTCTTGAGAAGTCCTGGAGGCGTGCATGGGAATGGGTGATGCGGGGGGCGGTTAGGCGAAGTTCATTGGAAAAGCGGAGTGAGCGGCTAGGTGTGTACCTCTGAGTAAGATCAGAAATGTAGGTCGGACAAGTTTTGTGGACAGATTTGTAGGTCAGACACAGTATCTTGAATTTGATTCTGGACTGGATAGGAAGCCAGTGGAGGGATTCTAGGAGGGGATCTGCCATGGTGGAGCGATGGGAACAGTGGAAAATTCTGGCTGCCGCATTCATGATGGACTGCAGTGGGGCTGTTCGGGTCATAGGGAAACCAGACAGCAGGGCATTGCAGTAGTCAAGGCGGGAAATTATGAGGGCGTGGATGAGGAGTTTGGTGGTGGCAGAGGTCAGGAAAGGGCGAATCTTACAGATGTTACGAAGGTGGAAGTTGCAGGACTTTGTGAGGTTTTGGATGTGGGAAGTGAAGGAGAGTGCGGAGTCCAGGGTGACACCCAAACAACGGGCTTGAGAGGTAGGGCGAATGGTTGTGTGGTTAACAGTGACATGCAGATCTCGTAGGTTCATGGATGGCCGGGGTGAGAAGATCATAAATTCCGTTTTGTCTAGATTTAGTTTCAGGAACCTAGCGGACATCCAGGAGGAGATGGCTGATAGGCAGGAGGAGACCTTGTCCATGGTAGTGGTGGATATGTCAGGGGTGTGGAGGTAGATCCGGGTGTCATCTGCATACAGATGATAGTTAAAACCCATGGAGGAGATAACCTTGCCAATGGAGGATGTGTATAGCGTGAACAGTAGGGGGCCAAGGACCGAACCTTGGGGGACTCCCACCGAGAGGTGGTTGGGGGTGGACGAGGACTCATTGAAGGCGGTCGTGAAGGAGCGGTTGGAGAGGTAGGATGAAAGCCAGGACAGGGCGAGATCGTGAATGCCCAAGGACTGGAGGGACTGGAGGAGTAGGGGATGATCTACTGTGTCAAAAGCTGCTGAAAGGTCAAGGAGGAGGAGAATGGAGTATTTACCTTCAGCTTTAGCTAAGGCAAGGTCATTGACCACTTTGGTGAGAGCAGTTTCGGTTGAGTGGGCAGGCCGAAATCCAGATTGCAGTGGGTCTAGGAGTGAGTTGGCATTGAGGTACTGGGTCAGGCGTTTGTGAACCAGACGCTCCAGGAGTTTTGCTATAGCTGTATTACACATTACAGTCTATTGCGGCACCCAAATGTCTGGCACCCTTTTTACCTGTCTCGACCCCAAGTATTCGAGAGCTAACATGAACATGAACTATTGACCTTTTGTACTCAGAAGCTCTTCTCTGCAGGGAAAAGTTTTATGACTGTAATTCCTTTTCAGCGAGAATTACACTATAATTGGACAAGGGACCGACAAGAGAAATTGTCACCTGAAGGTGCCTGAAGATTAACTATTTCAGGCAAAACAAGAAAAAAAAAAGAAACACAGGCTATTTATGAATATTTTGGCACTGTACATGTTTACTTCATCATGTGTTCTTAGGTACACTTTATTATAATTTGCTTAATGACCTCTGATCAAACCCAGGCTCTGGACATTGCAGACTGTGGGGTGGGGAGACATGCTGAGCCCTTCCGTTTGCACCCCAGACATCCCTGCACAGAATCTAGGTAAGAGTAGGGATGGAGGAAACAAAACTATCGAGCACAGAGCCGGATCTTCCACAAGGCAGCTCTAGGCAGTTGCCTAGGGCCTGGAGAGAGTCTAGGGCCCTGGTGGATGCAATGCAAGCCCCCACCAAATCCAACTAAATAAAAGCCAGATGCCCATCAGCAGTGGGCAAAAACTGCAGGTAGCACAGTGGGGATCGGTTGAAAAGGGCGCCCGAGCTGCCTGTAAGAAAAGGGCGCCGCCATAGACATCAATGTTATTTCTGGAAATATGGGCTACAAGGTGTAGAAAAGGGCGCCCGAGTTTTGATATAGGCTACAAGTGGGCTCCCCTTTGTAGCCCATATTTTTTCGGCTACAAGGTTTTCGGCTACAAGCGGGCTCCCCTTTGTAGCCCATATTTTTTTCGGCTACAGTAAGGTGCCCCTCTGTAGCCCATATTATTGACTTTTTTTTTTCTAGCCGAAGTTTGTATATGGGCTACAAGCGCTGTAAGCCGAATTATTTCATTCCCCCACTATCCATGGCGGCCTGGAGGGGGAATAGTAATTAACACATCCCGGAGTTTTTTTCTAGCCGAAGTTTGTATATGGGCTACACCAGGCGCCTTGTTTTTTTTGTAGCCGAAGTTTTTATATGGGCTACACCAAGCGTCTTTTTTGTAGCCGAAGTTTATATGGGCTACACCAGGCGCCTTTTTTGTAGCCGAAGTTGGTATATATATGGGCTCCACCAGGCGCCCTTTTTTACCGGCGCCCTTTTCATGTAGACCCAGCACAGTGGCATAGTGGTTAGCGCTCTCGTCTTGCAGCGCTGGGTCCCTGGTTCAAATCCCAGCCAGGTCAACATCTGGAAGACATTTGTATGTTTTCTCTGTGTCTGCGAGGGTTTCCTCCAGGTAATCTGGTTTCCTCCCACATCACAAAAAACATACAGATAAGTTAATTGGCTTCCCCCTAAATTGTCCCTAGACTATGATACACACACTACACAATACATACATAGACATAGGACTATGGCAGGGATTAGATTGTGAGCCCTTCTGAGGGACAGTTATGTGACAATACAATATACTCTGTACAGCGCTGCATAAGATGTTGGCACTATTTAAATACTACATTATAATAATCTTTCCTAGGGACCCATTCCATCTAAATCTATTTCTGATCTAGCAGCAGCGCTGCACACTAAGGGCCTGTTCATACTTGCTGCGTTTGTAGAACGCGTATAAATTTAAAGAAACGCAATTTGAAAAACGTATGCGTTTTTCTTGCGTTTGAATGCGTTTTCTATTGCGTTTTGCACAAACACGTGACCCAGGGGAAAAAAAAGAATTATGGGAACCGCAGAGGAAAACGGACGCTAAAAACGCAATAGTACGCGTTTTTGATACGCGTCCATAGACTTTCATTGCGTCCGTTTCTATGCGTATCGCACAGAACTGCGTGCAGCAATGCGGATGAGAAACGTATGCGTCTCATACGCATACATGTGAACTACCCCATTAAAAAGCATTACGAGCCGTTTCTATGCGTTTTTGGTACCAGTACGCGTTCCCTGAAAACGGCTAGGAACGCATATAGTCTGAACAGGCCCTAAGGCCTCATACACACATCAGACTATAGTCTTTTGAAAATGAAAGATCACAGACCAATTTTTCCCCCTTCCATGTAGTATGAGAGCCACACCTACACAGTCTATTCTATGGAGCTGCACTCCCCATCAGACAGAAATCTTTGCAAGATGCTGCACAGACACAAAAGATCAGTATCTGCAAAAGATCTGTTCCTGCCAAAGATCCGTTCCTGCAAAATGCATTCATAGTCTATGAGATCTGCAGATCATCATACACACCTTGTTTAACAGACATGCATCTGCAGATCAGATCCACCAGGATGGATCTTCAGATCTGCAGATGATTGTCTGATCTGCAGATGAATGTCAGTTAAACAAGGTGTGTATGATGATCTGTAGATATCATAGACTATGAATGCATTTTGCAGGAACGGATCTTTGGCAGGAACAGATCTTTTGCAGAAACTGATCTTTTGTGTCTGTACAGCATCTGTGTGTGCAGCATCTTGCAAAGATTTTTTTTTGATGGGGAGTTCAGCTCCATAGAATAGACTGTGTAGGTATGGCTCTCATACTACATGGAAGGGGGTAAGATTTCTGTCTGATGG
Organism: Hyperolius riggenbachi; assembly: GCF_040937935.1. NCBI lineage: Eukaryota > Metazoa > Chordata > Amphibia > Anura > Hyperoliidae > Hyperolius > Hyperolius riggenbachi. Next base: position 434,265,175 of record NC_090650.1, read on the forward strand.
GGAGTTCAGCTCCATAGAAAAGACTGTGAAGGTATGGCTCTCATACTACATGAAGGGTGGTAAGATTGGTCTGTGATCTTTCATTTTCCAAAGACTATTGTCTGATGTCTGTATGTGGCCTGACACCTGCAGCCTCCTTGCATTCATTTTGTCAAACGTGCCCTGTGTATCTCATGCGGAGAAATGGGAACAATTGCGCAAACTATTTCAGTAACCATCTGTACCCTTTAAGAAAAAGTTTGTACTCCACAGAAAACTAACATATATAATGCTATACAGCAATGCAAATATCAGCCTACATTTCTTTCCCTTATTTGGCCGGTGGTGTGACTGCGATTTCTCCCGCGAGCCCACTCTGCGCTTTTCTCAGAGATTCCCCCTGTTGTGGAGGACACATCCTCCAGCGGTAGTCAATGCTGCATAAGGCAGGCGGTTCCCGGCTCTTCTGCCTTTCCTCGCGGACGCACTTCGCGTTGTATTTTTACTCTACGACATGAGAAACAATTTAAAGCTTTCCATCTGGCCCTATCCAGTAAAAATAACCCTTTTATTTTTGGCAGGGACGGCCTGGTACGTCTCAGATATGATCTACCGCTGCAGCAGGTCCTCCCGTCCCCGCTTCCAGCACAAGCTGTTCATATGAGCCAAAACTTTTCCCTGCAAAACATTTTATTGGGGAAACGCTGATTAAGAACGCTGAGAAGGCCCGTCGCTGCTCGGAGATAGAGACGAACGATAAATTATACACACGCGCCAATTTCCACCAGCTCGAATCTTGAGTCACTCAAACCCAGCAGCTGCTCATCAGTAAACCAAGGGGCGCTAGTCTACTTTGTGGGACCCAGCGGGAATCCCCATAGACTAGCGCTGCACACTCCCTTTCCAAACTAATATCTAGCCTCAGATCCATTAAAGGGAATCTGAAGTGAAAATAAACTTGTGATATAATGATTTGTATATGTGGTACAGCTAATAAATAAAACATTTATTAGCTCAGATATAGGTCTCATATTGTTTCCAGTACAGGAAGAGTTAAGAACTTCACTTGTTATCTATGCAAAGGAGCTTCTGTGAGCTCTGTGACTTATAAAGTGTAAATCACTGTCTTTTGAAGCACTTATCTCAACTGACTCATTGGCCTCAATTCACTAAGATCATGCTGGAGATAATAAGGCAAGAGAAAACTTACCTCCACACAGTGAGAGAGTTATCTTATCTCTTCATTCTTAGTTACCTCCTCTGTAGTTATTTTCATCCGCAGTTAATAAGCAACCTGTCTTTAACTCTGGAGTTATTTTAAGGATTGAAGAGTTAACTTAAAGACAGAAGAGTTAACTTTAGGTTTGCCTGAGGTAAAATGTTTCCTGAATACTACATGCCTCGTCACCATGGTGATAACTCTAGAAACGTTATTAAAGACAGGAGATAAGCTTAGTGAATTGAGGCAATTGTTTCTTCTTTGTTTATGGTTTTTCTGCAGAGCAAAGTTCAAAGGGTCAGTAGCCTGCTCTGTGAAATCAATTAAAATGCTGAGTGTAGTGTGGAAACTGCAAATATTAGAGAATGATGCAATGTTATAAAAAGCCATAAATACCTGAAAATAAAAATATGAGACTATTTTCTTTGCTACTATTGTTCTATTAATTATCTGGACTACACAACCAATTCATTATATCATGTTTTTTTTTTTTTGTTTTGTTTTTTTTTTGCTTTAGCGTGACTTTAAATTTAATAAAAATGACACAGTATTGTAGCCCACAAAGTTCATTTCTGTTTAAAAATTTGTAAAAATCCCAATACTTAATTTCATAAGCTGTGGCTAGACTACGATTTAAAAAAAAAATCCCAATACTTACCGCCAGGGGCGGACTGACCATTAGGGCACTCGGGCACGGACCGAGGGCCCGTGGTCAGGGGGGGGCCCGCCAGAGAGCCCTGAGCAGGAGGGGAGACAGCCAGCGAAGGAGGGCGATGGGCAGAGCAGCGGAGAAGGGGGGGAAGTTCCCCCCCCCTTCTCTCACCTTGGGGCCCCCCTTCCTGGCTCTCCCCTCTAGAATCGGTAAAGTGTCGGACTCGGCGCAGCGGCTGACAGCGGGCGGAGATTTGCCGCTGTTCAGCCACCGGAGGGAGCGCTGATCTGTGTGCCACTAGTCTGGGCTTCTCAAGCCCAGACTAGTGGCACACAGATCAGCGCTCCCTCCGGTGGCTGAACAGCGGTAAGTCTCCGCCCGCTGTCAGCCGCTACCCGCTGCGCCGACACTTTACCGATTCTGGAGGGGAGAGCCAGGAAGGGGGGCCCCAAGGTGAGAGAAGGGGGGAGAACTTCCCCCCTTATCCGCTGCTATGCAAATCGCCCTCCTTCACTGGCTGTCTCCCCTCCTGGAGACACTAAAAGCCTGGCTACATATACTGGGGGCACTTATAGACCTAGCTGCATATACTGGGGGCACCTATAGACCTGGCTATACCGGGGAGACCTATACACCTGGCTGCATATACTGGGGAGACCTATACACCTGGCTGCATATACAGGGGGCACTTATACACCTGACTACATACACTGGAGGCACTTATAGACTTAGCTACATATACTGGGGGCACCTATAGACCTGGCTATACTGGGGACACCTATACACCAGGCTGCATATACTGGGGAGACCTATACACCTGGCTGCATATACTGGGGGCACTTATAGACCTAGCTACATATACTGGGGGCACCTGTAGACCTGGCTATACTGGGGACACCTATACACCTGGCTGCATATACTGGGGAGACCGATACACCTGGCTGCATATACTGGGGGCACTTATACACCTGACTACATATACTGGGGGCACTTATAGACCTAGCTACATATACTGGGGGTACCTATAGACCTGGCTGTATATACTGGGGGCACCTATAGACCTGGCTATACTGGGGACACCTATACACCTGGCTACATATACTGGGGAAACCTAAAGACCTGGCTATCTATACAGGAGACACCTATAGACCTGGCTATCTGTACTGGGGACACCTATAGACCTGGCTATCTGTACTGGGGACACCTATAGACCTGGCTATCTGTACTGGGGACACCTATAGACCTGGCTATCTGTACTGGGGACACCTATAGACCTGGCTATCTTAACTGGGGACATCTATAGACCTGGTTATCTATTCTGGGGACACCTGTAGACTAGGCTACTTATACTGGGGACACCTATAGACCTGGATACCTGCACTGGGAAAACCTATAGACCTAGTTACTTCCACTGGGGATACCTTTTGACCTGGTTACCTATACTGGGGGCACCTATTTTTGGGGAACTGCTGCTGCCAGATTAAGTGTATTTTGAGAAACAGCTGCCAGATGATGTGTATTTTTAGGGAACCGCTGCCAGATTGTGTATAATCGTCGCCTGCAATTAGTGCAGAATGCTGCTGCCAGATTGCTAACAAACCAGCCTCGCCACTGTCACATTACACTGATCCTTCGCTCACTGCACTGGCTACCAGTAGAATGGAGAATACTCTTCAAGATTGGACTGCTGACATTCAAATCCCTGCACAATCTGGGCCCTGGATACATGAAGGACTTGCTGAAGCTGCACCACACCTCTCACAACCTCAGATCAGCAAGTTCTATAAACTTGATCACTCCCAGAGTGCACCTCAAAAAATCTGGAGACAGAGCCTTCTGTCATGCTGCCCCTACTCTTTGGAACTCCCTACCACATCCAGTAAAGAAGGCACCATCCCTGGAGCTATTCAAATCCAGACTGAAAAGCCACCTGTTTAGCCTGGCATTTCCAGATTTATAAAATTCTTCCTCTGTACCACGATGGTCGGAGCCATGCTTATGCGCTTTGAGTCCCACGGGAGAAAAGCGCTTTACAAATGTTATTTGTTGTTGTTGTTGTTATAATGGGGGAACTGCTGCTTCCAGATTCTGTGTATTTTGGGGGAACCACTACTGCTACATGTATTTTCGGTGATCCGCTGCCAGATTATGCATATTTTTGCTAAATTATGTGTATTTGGGGGAACCGTTGCTGCCAGATAACGTCTATTTTGGGGGAACGACTGCCATATTATCTGTATTTTGGAGGAACCTCTGCCAAATTGCATGGATTTTCGGTGAAATGCTGTCAGATTACATGTATTTTGGGGGGAAGCACTATGGCAGAGTTCAGACTTCCCCGGCAGACCTTTTACACCACTGCGAAGGTCATGTATATTTTGCCCCACCCATATTCTGTTGCGTAACCACACCCATTTTTTGGCGCGCTACGTGCGGCGCAGGGGTTTTTATCAGTATAAAATATAACTTATTTACCGTTGTCAGTAAATTATTATATCTTAGTCTGTAAAAATATAACGTGAAAGGTGGGAAACACTGGTATGGGGGCCCCATAATCTCCTATTGCCCAGGGGCCCCATAAGTTGTCAGTCCGCCCCTGCTTACCGCTTACACGACGCTGGAGATCCCTCTCCGAAGGTCATCTTCCCTTGTTGCTCTATTTGAGGCTCCTGAATGGAGACTCTCTAGCTCAAGAAAAAAAGAGACAAACTTGTGCCAGCACGCCACCTACTGGTGAGATAATATAAGAGACAATTCTAAAATAATTCATTTTATTTGTATTATTTAAAGGGAACCAGAGACAAAGCACCCTTGTGTATTTTACCATATATATCAGTAAGAACATTAGAGAAAACACTTACCATGCTCTCTGTTTCATTCTCACTGCTAAAAGTGTCTGTTATCAGCTGTGATAAGAATCCCGGACTGAGCATTCAGTCTGGCTTTGCTGGGAATGATTATAGCTGAGTCATTATAGCAGAGCCACAAGGGGGCAGGCTTGGGCTTGAAAAGACACCAGAGAAGACAGACTCCGCTATAATCTTTCCGTAGCAAAGCCAGACTGAGTGCTCAGTCGGGGATTCTTATCAGAGGTGATAACAGTCAGATTAAACAGAGAACAATGAAACAAAGAGCAGATTAGGTGTTTACTGTCATGTTCCCACTGATTTATAAGGTAAAATACAAGAGGGTGCTTCATCTCTGGTTCTCTTTAAATCAACCGCTTTCTTGCAATCATTGTCCCCTTGTCCCATCGCTTTACTCACTGGGCTGCGTAGTCGGTCCTCGCTTGGCTCGCCCACAGGACCCTCGCCCACTCGCTATGCTCCTTGTCTGAGCGAAGCGGGGTCAGAGCACTCAGCCCAGCCAGTGAGGCACAATGATTCACAATGAGCAAGGGGACAATGATTCCAATAAAGCGGTTCATTTAAATAACTGAAATATATAATAATAATATTAATAATAATAATAAATCAGGCAGTAATTCATTTTAAAAGACATTGCTAGTCTATGGGGATTCCCGCTGAGTCTCCTAAAGTAGACTCAGGCTGGGAACACACTAGGCAGTGTGGGAAATGTAGAGGTTTGCTGCTTATGTGTTTGTGCATTTTTAGTGCGTTTTACATGCGTTTTCTGTACGTTTGCATTTTGCGTTTATTTTTCCTGCACATGCGTTTCTCTTGGGCTTTGCCTGCGTTTTAATGTGTTTGCGGTTCACATATATAAATCGCATATGCGTTTCGTATGCATTTTGCATGCTTTTTTATGCGTTTTATGCAAATCACTAGGAAGTCAACAGGAAGCGGAAATACATCATCATAATAATCCAAACATTTGTATAGCGCTTTTCTCCTGTCGGACTCAAAGCGCTCAAGAGCTGCAGCCACTGGGACGCGCTCAGGAGGCCACCCTGCAGTGTTAGGGAGTACTGAATAGGTACTGACCCTAGCCAGGATTTGAATCCTGGTCTCCCATGTCAAAGTCAGAGCCCTTAACCAGTACTCTATTCAGCCATCAAACTTTTTTTTTTTAAACCACATATAAAAACACACGAAAAACACTTACATAATGCAATACCTCTGTGTCACCATTGACTTTCATTATGTGAGTTTTTGATGCGTTTTTGAAAAACATGCAACAAAACCAGCGTTTTCAAAAACGTACATTGCAGAATGCAAGCATATGCATTTTTTTCATGCTGCCCATTGACTTGCATTATGTACATTTTCGCCCGTTTTCCGCAACATTAGCGTTTCTACCTAGTCAGTTAATGGATAATCAAGAGATGGGCCGTTCCTATTTCCAGAGGGGTTGATTTGCAGGATTGCCTCCTCCTCCAAGCTCAATGTCGGTAGATTGGAGGGCCACAGCGCGGAGAGGGGGGCTGAGAGCGGCACAGGGAGGACACAGAGGTATAGCATGGAGCAAGAAACATGCCCATGCCCCTGGCAGCTGTCCTGTGCCCTCATCACAGCTCTGCTTCCAGCTGGTGTCCTGGGGTCCCCTCCGTTACAGACAAGACAAATAACATTTATATTGCACTTTTCTCCTGGCGGACTCAAAGCACCAGAGCTGTAGCCACAAGGGCGCACTCTATAGGCAGTAGCAGTGTTACGGAGACTTGCCTAAGGTCTCCTACTGAATAGGTGCTGGCTTACTGAACAGGCAGAGGCGAGATTCGAACCCTGGTCTCCTGAGGCAGAGCCCTTAACCATTACACTATCCAGCCACAGCTGGATATAGGTGCTCAGGGTTGCGCTCACATGGTCTTGAGTGGTCTGTGCAGGCACAGAACTACTGCGCCTGAGCAAAACATCCAGTCCACGTCAGCATGACCCCGAGTGGCACTCGCAGAGGCGTAGTAGATGCCGACCTGGCGAGGTCGGCATCTGCAACGGAGCGGACCCCGGGCTACCGGCTGGAAGCACAGCTGCGGTGAGGGCACAGGACGGCTGCCAGGGGCTGGACGGAGCCCTGGGTAAGTAGATTTATTTTTCTTATTTAGCTCGGACCTTCCCTTTAACCCTTTTCTGTCACTGTCTGACTAGGTACGACAGTGGAGTGTTCTCCCCAGGTGCTGATGGACTACGGCAAAGAGCAGTCAGGCTGCCGCTGCCCGCCCCATTCTCGGATCTAGTCCGAAACTATTTCAGGCCCTTCTGACCTGCTGGACCAAGTCAGACATTTTGACCTCTTCTGACACCACGCTGCACCGATGCGCCATGTAATATTTGTGTGCATTTGGGCTCCCACTGGCGCGCTCTTTCTCATCTAGTCCGAAACAGTGTTAGGCCCTTCTGATCTGTTGGTGTCAGACTAAATTATCATCCCACACAGTGCATGAAAAAAGAGCTGGGAGGGGATGTGGAAGATCCCCAAAACGAGTCTAACGATTGCGGAATTATCTCCGTGGTCAGCGCACAACATGTGCGCTGACACTGCGGAAACCCTCCACAAGCGTTTGGATAAGAGAACCCAGCTTTGGTGCAAATGCACCTGTAGAGAGGAATTCCAACCGACAGATGGAGCTGTGGAGTACAGAGGAACTCGGTCTCTGTACAACCACAGATGCCAGATGGAGATTGTACGAAGTGAAGCAATACAGGGCAAGATAGACACGAGAGAGAGAGTGAGCACAGAGACAGAATGTATGTATGTCCACAAATCTAGTCGCCACCCAGCGACGGTTGACATACAACAGCGAAGACCAAAGTGTGAAAGCAATCGCAAGAATGGCGATTGCTAGCAGAGACACAAGACGGAGTAAAGACAGAACATAGGATGAATAAAGACAGAACCAATTAGCAAACTGCAATCCAACACGAAGGAACAGACAGGACTAGCTAAACGCGGTCACCACACGTTAAGCGCAATAGCGACAAAGCGCGTTCAAGGCACGGTCACCGCACGTTAAGCGCAACAGTGACAAAACGTACCAACCCTGACTAACAAATGAAACACGGAAAATGAAAATAAACAGAGAACGCGAACACTTGCTAATCGGTTGCCTCACCCAGACAACAGCAAGCGTTCGTTCCAGGCAAGACAGACAGAAGGATCAAACCTTTATGACCAGCAGGGAATTCTGGGAGGAAACGGCATTTATACCGCAAGCCTTTAAGAGAGGCAGAGCTATCAATAACCAGATAAGTGAATGCAAATCCCTCACCAGAACAGCAAGTCTGAACTTGCAGAGTGAAAACAGGTCTCCTTTCCAGGGACCTGCAGCATGCAGACCTGAAAAATGGTCAAAAAGCTGCCTGCCTGTGCAGACAGCAGAGCAGATCATTACAACGAGATTGTATAGTGTTAAATTGACCCCCCATAGCTACTGAGTGGACCCCTCACCATATTACATTGCTCACTGTAAACGACTCCTCTTGTTCTTCATCCTTTTGTTTATAGAGCAATTCAGACAGTCCTTATTTCAAAATGGCAGCCCCTATCATGGCATAATTTATGCTGCTTGAATTACAGCTTTGTTCTTAACAGTGGCAAAATGTTCCCCTGAAAATAATTAGCAAGTGGTCATAAATTAGGCTTTTTCCACCCTTTTTTTCCCTGTTCTATAGGCAAGAATTTACATTCTACATTCTTACATTACATTCTCCCGCTCGTGTTTACACCAGGCGGTCTACCGGATTACGTTTAACTGTCACTTGTATCTAATTGTACTGATCGCCCCTCTCTGGTCCACGTAAACGAAGCCCCCATCATGATGTAAGCAAATCCCAGTGTGTATACAATGCTGTGTGTATGTGCGAGGTTATTTATATACGTTTACAGCCACGTTCCGGGTTATACACCGCGTCAGAAGAGCCGGCAGGCTTTGTAGAGGCCTCATGCAAACAAGTCTCATCGCCACCTTAGTTTGTCCTCCCATTTTTAATGCATGTACAAGCAGGGGCGTATCTGGGTGACTATGGCAAACACTGAAATTGCGCCCCCCTCCCCCCATCAGACCACCTTGTCCCATATTAACCGCTTCTTTTCTTGCAGTGATACAAGTCTCCCCAGTATAGGTTGCTAGAGTTAACCCCCAAGTAAAAGTAACCAGAGGTAGCACCCAAGTGTAGGTAGCCAGAGGTAGTTCGCCCAGTATAAGTACACACGTGTACGTTGCCCTCCCAGTATATGTAGTTAGAGATGTCTCCCCAGTATAAGTAGCCTTCTTTAGCATACGTGGTAAGAGGTATCCACCCAGTATAAGTAGTCCCTCAGTATAGGTAATAAGAGGTTCCCCTCAGTATAAGTTGTCACAGACCGCAAGGCCGGTCTGCGGGTGGGTTAATCGATCAGAGTCAGAAATCCTCTCACACTGTCATTTTGTCCATCACGAAGCGTAAACCCGACTTCGCAGTTGATGAACTGACTAATGGAGGGAGCGTCCGGACACCAACTGATTCACCACACACATACAATTCAAAGATCTGCCACCAAGCGAGTTACACAGCCCGCTACTGTAATTATACTAGGACTTTGAGAACGCTCGATTAACCCTTAGCAGTATGCAGGAACCTGGGTCAGATCGTTATATCTGGGCCGGGTTCTCGCATACGGGTTATAAAGGCACACTTCTATTAAACACAGGGTAGCGAGTTCAGGAGAATAGGTACGATTGTGTATGTTCAGCAACAGGTCATAACCGCTAAACGATTTTTAAAACGTTTAATAACAAAAATGCATTACATACAGTTATATACACCAAATAACATATATACACAGAGCTTAAAAATAAAAGGGAATAAAATCAGAAAATTCTTACTTAGTTATGGCTGAGAGTCCATTTGGAGCATGAAGAAACAGAGTCCAGTTTAAAAGTAGGCATTCAGGTTAAGAGTCCTTTGAACACACAGCATGCGGCGGTTCTCCTTGGAACGCATGCCTGGATTTTCCTGGTCGATGAAATTTGGAGAACTGAGGGAGGCGTCCCTCGCAACCAGTTTTGACTGACCTGAGTTTTGGGCTGTCACTACCTGGAAAGTAGGTGTGTTTCAGGCGGGGTTACCTCCTAATCAGCAGGTTGCCGCCCCCAGACTCAGAGCAAGAAATGTACCAATTATTAATAATCTGTGTGACTCTGCCCCAGATTGGCGCATCGCAAATCCGAGACTATATTCATAAGCGGCTTGCGACCCTGTATTAAACGAGGCTATACATGCCTAGTCTGTCGCATTTGCTCTACGCGGGCCGGATAAAGTGGTTTTCCTACGGATCCCTGACAGCTAGAAAATTGCAATTTATGTGAATGATAGCACTAATTTCTAGGTATCAGGAAATGTGTTTGTAGTCTTTCTGTGCCAAACCCATTTTGAATTATTAATACATAAACGTTCTCTTTGTTTGTGTCTTATGAGTTTGGAGGGAATCTCCTTATCTTACTGGTTCGAGCTGGTTTTCTTTTGGGGAAAGATGAGCTGTGTAGCCAAATGGCTTCTCGGCAGGGGGTCTTGGCCACGTGTGAAATTCTTTTCTGACACAGGATGTGGGGGAAGGTTACTGTTGCTCTCAGTAAGAAGAGAGGAAAAAGGACATCTATTGTACATTTACACAGGACTGACGGTAATTGCGCACGACCATACGAAAATCGTTGCCGCTTGCGCACGACTTTCCGTAATGTTCGTCACATAAGTAACCCCCCTCAGTATAGATGTGGCAGGTGTCTCCCAGTAGAAGTAGACCCCCCAGTATAGGTAGTGAGAGATGTCCTCCAGTATAAGAGCAGGTACAAATGCCTGAGAGACATCTCTCAGTAGTAGGTGGTGAAGCATGCGGGAGGAGGAGGCAGCCATGGCGCCCATGGTGTTGTGGCGCCCATGGCACAAGCCATGCCTGCACCCCTCTAGATACGCCTCTGTGTACAAGTAGATTTGAGGTAATTAGTGAAACCAAGACGTTTTTCACATTGCACGTCTGTGCATTTTGCAATAAATATATAATGAAAGTACTTGGCTGCATTATAGAAATAATCAATAACAGTAATCTTATCACAAACGTTGGCTTGTTTTAGGGGCAATGACGCCAGCACAGATCCAGGATGGTGAGCACAGGTTCCTGACCTTATGATAGCCACCTTTCAGCACACTGGTGCCTCTAGGTTCGGGCCTAGGGTACCTAATGCTAAATACGGCCAAGGTCAGGGTTATAGCAAGTGCTATAGAACTGCTATGGGGCTTAGGGGTTGGAGAGAAATAGTCTTTCTTTCACCTGGTTATTAGGCTTTCCCATATGTGTGTGATTCACCCCATAAGGACCAGGCATTTGCATCAAGTGGTGAAGCCCACAGGGAGTGAGCTGTGTGGATGCATGCGGTGCAGGGATTGCGTCATCTGTGGGCACTCACAGATGCACAACCTGCAGAAAAGTGTTGCACCATCTATCCTGGACACTCTGTATAAGTATGGAGCTCCTCCCCTTCAGGAAGTGACATCACTGATCGCTGGGAGGCGTGTGGTTTAGTGTGTTGATCTCGAGAGATCTCATCAACGTTTTTCACTGAGACCTCATGATATGTAGTTATGTTTCTGCATACAATTCAATAACAGACTGATATTTTTGGTGACAGTAGTCTGGTGTCTGTATATTAAAGGGACACTGAAGCGAGAAAAAAAATGAAGATATAATGAATTGGTTGTGTAGTACTGATAATTACTAGAACATTAGTAGCAAAGAAAATATTCTCATATTTTTATTTTCAGTTATATAGGTTTTTTTTTTTATAACATTGCATCATCCTCTAATATTTGCAGTTTACACACTACTCAGCATTCTAAATGATTTTACAGAGCAGGCTAGCAAACTTTTGAACTGTTCTCTGCAGAAAAACAAACAATACAGTGCCAGACACTTGAGATAACAAGCTTCAGAAGACAGAGCTCTCTGCGACTTTGAAAATCGTGGAGCTCAGTGGGTCTTTTGCATAGATAACAACTGGAGTTTCTTAACTCTTCCTGTACTGGAAACAATATTAGACCCATGTCTCTGCAACAAATGTTTTATTTCTTAGCTGTACTAACATACAAATCATTATATCATATATTTTTTTCTGCTTCAGTGTCTCTTTAAGGCAGAATAGACAATATGTAGATATTTAAAGTGAAGATTCCCTGACCTGCATCTGACTCATGTAGTTATGAGAATCCCTGAGTCTGTGTTTATCATCATTTTCTTAAGACATTTCAAGCTTCAAACACTTTCACTTCTCAGTGACGTCCTTCTTCACAGTTACATTCTAGATGTGACTCTCAACAGCATAGCTCCCAACTGTCCCTCCTTTGTAAGGACAGTCCCTCTTTGGGAACTCTGTCCCTCTTTCCTCTTAATGTGTCCCACTTTCAGGACTCAAGTACAGATCTGTGTAAATATATGCATTTTATCTACTGAAAAATGTGTTTGACTCTAAACTTTATTTCTAGGTTCATTTCCAAGTTGATTTCTAAATTTTATTAAACCTGGATAATAGAAAGGACCAGTGTGGTTTGAATTATAAAAAAAATAAATAAAAAAAAAATTCTTATGAAATCTTTATGGTATGCGTGACTAGGGGTGTGATGGGGGTGTGGTTAGGGGTGTGGCAGGGGCATGGCTTAAGTGTCCCTCTTTCTTATATCAAAAAGTTGGGAGGTATGCAATGGGGAAACAGCTTTGATCCCTTAAAGAGAATCTGTACTGTAAAATTCTTCCAATAAAAAGCATACCATTCTATTTATTATGTTCTCCTGGGCCCCTCTGTGCTGTTTCTGCCTCTCCCTGCTGCACTCCTGGCTCATAGCAAGTGATAGGCTGAGAGTAGCTCAGTGTGTGAGTCATACAGAGTGTGCAGGGGGCCTGGAGAGGGTGTGTATAGCTTCTATCCAATCACAAGCAGCACAGCACATTCGAGCCTGCCTGCCTAAGCCCGACAGAAGAAAGAAGATATTAGATTATATAACAGAGATAACACAGCCACTGTGCAACTAGGAAAGGCTGCAGCAAGACAGAGCACATTAGAACAGCTATAGGAACTTATACGATAGAAGAAATAAGGCTCAAAATGTTGTTACAGAGTCTCTTTAAAGGCCTAAAAAGCTAACTTTTATAAATACCTTTTTACTGAGCATGGATTAAAAAATATATTTATTTTTATTATTTAATTATTTGTATTTATAAAGCGCCAACATATTACGCAGCGCTGGACATTAGTTTAGGTTACAGACAATATTTAGGGGTGACATACAGCAATATGACAATACAGGAATACAAGAAAGACCAGATCATGCAGCACAGTATGAGTACAAGGCAATGCTTAATCAGTCACTGGATGGGAGCATAGAGATAAGGTGGGTTTAGAGCACTTGTTAGAGGTAGTAGGCCAGAGTGAAAAGGTGAGTTTTGAGGGCTTTCTTGAAGATGTTGGAGGGGAGAACCCTAATGGGTGTAGGTAGGGAGTTCCATAGTGTTGGAGCAGCTCTTGAGAAGTCCTGGAGGTGTGCATGGGACTGGGTGATGCGGGGAGCGGTTAGGCGAAGTTTATTGGAGGAGCTGAGTGAGCGGCTAGGTGTGTACCTCTGAGTAAGATCGGAAATGTAGGTTGGACAGGTTTTGTGGACAGATTTGTAGGTCAGACACAGTATCTTGAATCTGATTCTGGACTGGATAGGAAGCCAGTGGAGGGATTCAAGGAGGGGATCTGCCGTGGTGGAGCGATGGAGGAGTGGATAATTCTGGCTGCCGCATTCATGATGGACTGCAGTGGGGCTGTTCGGGTCATAGGGAGACCAGACAGCAGGGCATTGCAGGATACAGGATAATCTCGTTTTAGTAAACTCCAAGGGACCAGGAAAAGTGGTTTACTAAAACAATACTATATATTGTTCTATAAATGGCCCAGTATGCCTCAATACATTCTGTGCTGCACAGGAGCAGCTCTGTCCTCCCATTGGAGGTACAGTACAAGCACTTGTCCTAGAAATGTCCCAGCATGCCCTGGTGCATTCTCTGCTGCACAGGACCAGCTCTGTCCTCCCATTGGAGGTACAGTACAAGCACCTGTCTTTGAAATGTCCCAGCATGCCCTGGTGCATTCCATGCTGCACAGGGCCAGCTCTGTCCTCCCATTGGAGGTACAGTACAAGCACTTGTCCTAGAAATATCCCAGCATGCCCTGGTGCATTCTCTGCTGCACAGGAGCAGCTTTGTCCTCCCATTGGAGGTGCAGTACAAGCACTTGTCCTAGAAATGTCCCAGCATGCCCTGGTACATTCTCTGCTGCACAGGACCAGCTCTGTCCTCCCATTGGAGGTACAGTACAAGCACTTGTCCTAGAAATATCCCAGCATGCCCTGGTGCATTCTCTGCTGCACAGGAGCAGCTCTGTCCTCCCATTGGGGGTACCGTACAAGCACTTGTCCTAGAAATATCCCAGCATGCCCTGGTACATTCTCTGCTGCACAAGAGCAGCTCTGTCCTCCCATTGGAGGTACAGTACAAGCGCTTGTCCTAGAAATGGTCCAGCATGCCCTGGTGCATTCTCTGCTGCACAGGGGCAGCTCTGTCCTCCCATTGGAGGTACAGTACAAGCACTTGTCCTATAAATATCCCAGCATGCCCTGGCTGCTACATTCTCTGCTGCACAGGGGCAGCTCTGTCCTCCCATTGGAGGTACAGTACAAGCACTTGTCCTAGAAATATCCCAGCATGCCCTGGTACATTCTCTGCTGCACAGGGGCAGCTCTGCCCTCCCATTGGAGGTACAGTACAAGCACTTGTCCTATAAATATCCCAGCATGCCCTGGCTGCTACATTCTCTGCTGCACAGGGGCAGCTCTGTCCTCCCATTGGGGGTACCGTACAAGCACTTGTCCTAGAAATATCCCAGCATGCCCTGGTACATTCTCTGCTGCACAAGAGCAGCTCTGTCCTCCCATTGGAGGTACAGTACAAGCGCTTGTCCTAGAAATGGTCCAGCATGCCCTGGTGCATTCTCTGCTGCACAGGGGCAGCTCTGTCCTCCCATTGGAGGTACAGTACAAGCACTTGTCCTATAAATATCCCAGCATGCCCTGGCTGCTACATTCTCTGCTGCACAGGGGCAGCTCTGTCCTCCCATTGGAGGTACAGTACAAGCACTTGTCCTAGAAATATCCCAGCATGCCCTGGTACATTCTCTGCTGCACAGGACCAGCTCTGCCCTCCCATTGGAGGTACAGTACAAGCACTTGTCCTAGAAATGGCCCAGCATGCCCTGGTACATTCTCTGCTGCACAGGACCAGCTCTGTCCTCCCATTGGAGGTACAGTACAAGCACTTGTCCTATAAATATCCCAGCATGCCCTGGCTGCTACATTCTCTGCTGCACAGGGGCAGCTCTGTCCTCCCATTGGAGGTACAGTACAAGCACTTGTCCTAGAAATATCCCAGCATGCCCTGGTACATTCTCTGCTGCACAGGACCAGCTCTGCCCTCCCATTGGAGGTACAGTACAAGCGCTTGTCCTAGAAATGGTCCAGCATGCCCTGGTGCATTCTCTGCTGCACAGGGGCAGCTCTGTCCTCCCATTGGAGGTACAGTACAAGCACTTGTCCTATAAATATCCCAGCATGCCCTGGCTGCTACATTCTCTGCTGCACAGGGGCAGCTCTGTCCTCCCATTGGGGGTACCGTACAAGCACTTGTCCTAGAAATATCCCAGCATGCCCTGGTACATTCTCTGCTGCACAAGAGCAGCTCTGTCCTCCCATTGGAGGTACAGTACAAGCGCTTGTCCTAGAAATGGTCCAGCATGCCCTGGTGCATTCTCTGCTGCACAGGGGCAGCTTTGTCCTCCCATTGAAGGTACAGTACAAGCACTTGTCCTAGAAATGGCCCAGCATGCCCTGGTGCATTCTCTGCTGCACAGGGGCAGCTTTGTCCTCCCATTGAAGGTACAGTACAAGCACTTGTCCTAGAAATGGCCCAGCATGCCCTGGTGCATTCTCTGCTGCACAGGAGCAGCTCTGTCCTTCCACTGGAGGAACAGTACAAGCACTTGCACATTTGGTGGACTACAAGGTTAAGTATACCTGCATAGCCAGGCTGGATAAATTGCTGGTACAGTATCCAGGGCTCCTTAATCTATGATCTCTCTCCCCCTCCTTAGTGGCTGGAGAGTGTACTGGTTAAGGGCCTTTGCCTCTGACACAGGTGACCAGGGTTCAGAAGTTACTCGGCTCATCATTCAGCTTTTACACCACTTTGAATTGAAAAGTAAGAGTTTCAGACAGCTCTACTGTAGATCCCTTAAGCTGGCCATACACTGGCCCGATTTACCGCCGTTTCGACAGCAGATTCGATCACTGGGATCGAATCTGCTGCCAATCGTTCGAGCTACACGCCGAATTTCGATTCATTTCGTCCGATCCCGTCGATCGCGCCATGCGGAAAATTACCGTCGATCGCCGGCGGGTAAAGAGCGCATCGCTAGCGGCGTTCGAGTGCCCGACGACCGACGCAATAGAGCCCACATTCATTACCTGCTCCGCCGGCGCGACTGCCCCCGCTCGTCTCCGCTCTTCTCCGCTCTGGTCTCCGGCATGCCTTCACTTATTCCTGCCCGGCAGGAAGTTTAAACAGTAGAGGGCGCTCTACTGTTTAAACTTCCTGCCGGGCAGGAAGAAGTGAAGCATGCTTGAGCCGGAGACTAGAGCGGAGAAGAGCGGGGGCAGTCGCGCCGGCGGAGCAGGTAATGTATGCGGCGGGGGGGAGCGGCAGCAGCACCACCACCACCACAACAGATTGTGATCGGTTTCAGGCTGAAATCGGTTCACAATCTGTTTGCAGTAAAGGTAGTCATACGATCCCTCTCTGATCAGATTCGATCAGATAGGGATCTGTCTGTTGGTCGAATCTGATGGCAAATCGACCAGTGTATGGCTACCTTAAGTTTTCCAGAGTCTTGTCACAAATGGGATATATTATCTTATCTCTACCCCATGGCTGGAGATAAAGCGTCAAACAGTTGTTCATAGGCAAACTGTACAGATCAGACGATGTATGGGCAGATTGACCTAGAGCCAGATCTCTCTCTGATTGAATCTGATTGGAGAGAAATCTGTTGGCTGCCCATACCAACAGACTGATTCCTGAGAGATTCCAGCAAGAAAGGGGGTCTTGTGACACCCTCATTGCCTCACTGCCCCCGACTGAGGCCTTAAAGGGACTCCGAGCAGTGCAGAAACTATGGAAAGATGCATATCATTTTAAAGCTCTCTTTCTCCTCTTTCCAATGATATATAAACCACCGCCCTACGCAGTTGACTTTAGGAAAAAGTCGCCCTGTGTAATACAATGTAACTATGGAAAGATGGATATCATTTTAAAGCTCTCTTTCTCCTCTTTCTGACGACACAAAAACCGTGGCCCTACGCCTTTTATTGTTCTCTATTTTCGCGATCGAAATCGCGGCTGCGGCAATTTCGATCGCGAAAATAGCGATAACTAAAAGGCGTAGGCGGCAGTTTATATATCATTGGAAAGAGGAAAAAGAGAGCTTTAAAATGATATGCATCTTTCCATAGTTTCTGCACTGCTCGGAGTCCCTTTAAACAGGGAGCAGTAGTGGATACTAGATGCCAGTATTGGTGTGAAGGTGGGTTATGGTCAGAGGCGTATGTAGAGGGGTGCAGGCATGGCTTGTGACATGGGCGCCACCGCACCATGGGGCGCCACCGCACCATGCCTCAGACTCAGACCTTAGGTCAGATTAATTGTTATCTGATGAACATGACTACTTAATTTTTGTATGGAGGGCTCACTTGGCTTAGTGTTAGTAAAGAGAACAGAGAGGAAATAATATATCAAAAAGTAACTTCAGTAATATCCCAAGCCAAAAAAAAACACAGGCAGCCATAACACATGTACATGACAAAAGATGTAGTTTTTAGAGGGGAAGGAGGCTCTAACTGGGGGGGGAGGGGGGGGCACAATTTCAGTGTGTGCCATAGGCTCTATATTACCCAGGTACACCCCTGGTTATGGTCGATGCACTACTAGGACCAGCAGACCTGTCTCCAACAGCTAATGTGTGCACTGGCCAGTTGCCACAGAAGAGCAATAGAATAGCAAGAAAAACAATGTACCAGCCCTAAGAAGGGCTTAGCTGTTCAGAACAATGTGGTAGCAGCAAGAATCTCAGAACACAGGCGTAACTAACTCTCTCCCTGTCAGCAGCACACTCTCCCTTATCTGCCTAGCACAGAAGCTAAACACAGACTGCAAAATGGCTGCTGTGCTGGCTTTCTGATAGGTGGGGTGGGGGTGCGGTCCAGGAGGGGGTGCTAATTTCGGGCCTGGCCAATTGTGTACAGGGAGATCTTTGGTGGCATTAGTTAGGGATGGTTGGTGTCCTGGCAACAGGAGTAGGGATGGGCCGAATTATTCGCCTGGTGAATACTTCGGCCCATCCCTACTCCTGTTGCCAGGACACCAACCATCACTAACTAATGCCACCAGAGATCTCTCTTTACACAATTGGCCAGGCCCGAAATTACATCACAGGAGCCTATAGTCACAGATGTCCTGGCACCCTAGGCTCCGCCCTCTATGAACCAACAAGTCCCCTCCGGACTGCACCGCAAGTGTACTGGTTGGCCCAGCTGTCACTCCTCCCTTACTTCCCTTGCCTGCCATCATCATCAGAACTCTGCATAGGGAAGGAGGGAGGGAGGGACTCGGGGAGAGGCGTGACCTGACTTTCCATGATATGGCGCCTTTGCCTACAGTTCCTTATGGTAAATCCCGCCCTGTAATTGGCCCTTCGCTGGACCTACCTTTACCCCCATCCCAGTTATGTGAACAGCTGCTTCAGTCTTACTGCACTGCAGCACTACAGCTCATCAGAACAGCAGAAACTATGAACGAAGGTCAAAGCTGTCTAGTTATGAGTAATCGCTCTTCACACATCATCATCATTGTTGTGTCTTATTTTATAACTGCGATGCTGAGTTGCTCTGTTTTGTGTCTTTGGACGTTAGCTGCTGTTTATCTCACGGTGTGGTATGAGCAGACTTGCCATACGATGCCGAGGATCTTCCGGGAACTGAGGTCACTTGTGAGTTAATTTACAGTACATGTAATATTCTAATACCCTGAGAATCTCTCTCATTGCAAACAGCAGCTCTCGGTGTTGCTTTATACGCCCTTATTAGGTGAATTTCAGAGAAAGATCTCAAGTACAATGAAGGATGTTCAAAAAGAAACTCATCCTGTTTAAAGTGTTATGAAACTCAGCTGTTCGTCTTTGCTCTCAAATATTCCTTACTGCATAAAACTTACTACAGAAAAAATGGTAGCAGATTTGGGAATTCGGAGCATTCAAATAATACTTTTCTTCTTCAGTAGGAAGCTTGTATCCAAATCTGAACTTGAGGAAGTGATTACATTATCTTGTTTGCATCCTTATTAGCCACAGTCAGTAAATATTCCTGGCAGAGCTTCAGCTGAACACAAGCAGAAAGTGAAACAGGAGACAAATTCTAAGTGGATACATTATAATATATAAATACAGCAGCCATGCAATTAAATACAATGACAGCTTTCAGAGCAAATAAACTGTACTTTAGGTACTTGTAATTTGTAAATGGACAATATTTCTGCACAAAAGCAAATGTGGTAACTGTATGGGTAAAAGTTGAAAAACACATTACTATTGAATGTTAAAGTGGATCCGAGATGAACTTTTACTCATTGCATAATTGTGCTCCTTTCCTATTGTTTATAGGGCATTCCTCAAGCCAAATACTTTTTTTGTTTTTGTCTTAATACTCTTAATTCCCTATAAACTAAAGAAGCCACGCCCACAGGTTTTCAGAGAGCCAAGGCACTTTCAGACAGTAGCAAGGGCTCATGGGAGCTCAGTCTGGGCAGGGGGAGGGGGATGTATTACTAGCCAGAGATTTCAGAGGCAGAGAGGAGGAGGGAGGAGGAGGGGGGATTAGGTTTTTTTGCTCAAGATACAGATAAGCCTGCTTCTGTGTAATGTTTACAAACAACATGGCTGCTGTCATTGTATCACAGGAATAATCAATCATATTCTATTAAAGCTGTTTGCAGCTAGATTTGCTGTGTAAACCATCTAAACTTTAGATAAGATATATAGACAAGTTACGTGTTATAGTTAGTTTTTCATCTCGGATCCGCTTTAAGTCAGTGTTTAATCCTGCTTTATAGTGGACCTGAACTCTTGCACAGAACACAAGGAAAACATAACACAAATGCACCCTGTCTAATGCCCTCTCCCTCCTCCCCTTGCAATTTTATTTAAGGATTTGTATCAGCTGTAACAAGGAAATGTTTTTTTGTTTACAGGTTATTATGCTGTTGTGTATCCTTTAGCATGACAGATAAAAATGACGCACAGCGCCAGGGGAATGAAAATGGCGCAGCATAGACTTACATTATATAACGCTATTTAGCGTTATAAGTGTTAAAAAATGGCGCAGGCAGTGCGCCTTAAACTTATAACGCTAAATAGCTTTATAAGTCCTAAAAATTGCAGAGGGCAGAGGGGGTCGAGGAGGAGAGAGGCAGCGGACACTGGAGGGAATAGGCATCGGGGGAGGATGTGTGTAATATGCATACATTACCTTGCCCGGCCGCCGATCGCTCCTTCACTCTGCTCTTTCACTTCTTCAGTTAGCTTGCTGTAGTCCTGCAGCCGGCCAATCACCATGTGGTTTCAGTCCCCGCATGGTGATTGGCCGGCTGCAGGACTACAGTAAACTAATAGAAGAAGTGAAGGAGCGATCACCGGCCGGGACAAGGTAATGTATGCATATCGCACACATCCTCCCCTGATGCCTATTCCCTCCAGTGTCCCGCTGCCTCTTTCTCCAAACCTCCGCTGCCTTGTTTGACTCCTTCTTCCCTTGGCACCACCTCTTTCTCGAACTTTCTCAAGAGATCTAGCGATAGAAAAAATATTGTTTACTAAACTGTTGGTTACTTGTTGTTTTGTTGTTGTTGTTTGTTGAATTAGAATTATTTACTAAAGCACATTTTAATGAAGGTCTAATAATCAATTTTAGAGTTTCCCTACAGTATAAAAACAAATTCTGTCCAGCATGGTTGAATCCCCAAGCACTCCCACCATATATGAGATAATGTTACTTCCCATCCCGTTTACATCTCCAAAGCAATAGGGATCTACCCTTAGCAATTTTGGCCAATTTTTCCGGAGTTAGATAAGTTCTGGCTAAAAATTTCTAGTTTGTGATTTTCAATCAAGCGCAGTTTGGGGGCTGCCATCTCTATAATAATTCCCAGCTAGTCATCCTCGGACAGCTGTATTTTCACCTCCTTGTTTCTGACACACTGCATCATAACTGTGGGATTTACTGCATGTGATGCAACCACTGCCACAACCATGAAACCGTGTTCAGAACTCAGAGTGCCGCAGAGTGTTCTTTATCTGTCTCCTTGTTGTGTCAGCCTAGTTGACTGAGGTCCACCTTGGAGGGCAAGTTACCTGGGAAAGCCTAGACCATACTTCCAAACCTCTTGACATAGGAAATTGGGACTCCTTTAAAGTGGAATATAACCCTGCATTTCAACATTGCTCTAAAACATTATTTATAGCATATTATATGCAACCAGCATTTTTTTTACTAGACCAGCATTGGAAGGGTTACACACAGAGCTTTAAAGTTCCTGGAGAGAACTCCTCCCCGCAGCCGAAGTTTAGATAGATACATTTAACTAAACAGAATGTAACAAGTGAGGAATGTTACACACTCTTTGGCTGTCCTCCAGCTCCTGCTCAGTCAGAGAGAGTGAGTCACATTCCACACTTAGATACATTTTGTTTACTTAAATGTATCTATCTAAACTTCGGATGCGTCTGCATTTCTCTCCAGGAACTTTAAAGCTCTGTGTGTAACCCTTCCAATGCTGGTCTAGTAAAAAAAAAATGCTGGTTGCATATAATATGCTGTAAATAATGTTTTAGAGCAAAGTTGAAATGCAGGGTTATATTCCGCTTTAAGGTACACCCCTGCCACACCTCAAGTCACGCCCCCACTATACCCTTTAGTCTGGCATATAAGTCAAACCACACCGGACCTTCCACTCACAAAGTAGACTCCCCACCATAACAGTCTTACCACCTCCGGTGGAACAGTAGGAAGGTCTCCACACAAAGTGGATGATATGCAAGTGATAGTTCATACGTGGCAAGTGTTGTCCTCTGGTGTAGCTGTTACACAGTGTGTGCATGGCAAAAGTGACCCTTCGCTTTTCTGATAACTGCCTGCCACGTGGCCTGCTGCTCCAGTGTATGCCTGTTCCTCCTCCCCGTACATCATGACTCGGGCAGGCTGGATATTGCTGTATCTAAGGGAGGCAAGAGGGGACAGAAATAGTGCAGACCATTTCTGGTGCTGGAGAACCCACATATTAATTGCACTTACTGGAGTCAACTTTGTTTATTAGCATTAAAGGAAAGGGATGGTCAAAAATGGCGATTTCCAATTCCACTGAAACTTCGATTTCTGCCAATGCCAATTACCGATTCCGTGGATTTCCAATTTCCGTGGAGTCTCTCTTGGTCATTTTTTGCATTCTCTAATTGGCTAAATACTTTTAAGTTGACTCTTCTTTATCTGATTGGTGCAATGCTTCCGAGTTCTGGAATTGGGCTAAAATTACCGAGTTGCGGGTCTCTGCAGAAATCTGATTTCTGAGTTCCGATTGAAAAGCTGATTTCCGGTCGGAAATTTCCGAATGAGCGTCCCTATTAAAGCATACTGGATACAAAGGCTAGAAGTTCTGTTAAAATCCACATTCGTAGGATTCCGTGTGTAATGTTGGAATTTTGTCCATTCCAGCTGTCACTATTGCTCTACCTATCAGTTAGACTGTCCATAGAGGGAGGAGCTACAAAGCTGGAAAATGGGCAGGGGCGTAACTACATGTGGCTGGGCACCATGCAGAAATCTGTTGGGTGGGCTCCCTTTCTAACCCATGTGGCGGGGGGGGGGGGGGGGGTCTTATACATATTTAAGAGCTGTTGTGGATCAGAATGTTATACATTACCTGCTCTTGGCGGGGATTCAGGTCCCTCTTCATTTCCTGTTCAGTTTGCAAGTGCCATGCAGTCAGCCAATCACAATGCGGCTTCAGTTCCATGTCATGTGATGGGCAGATGCCACAGAGTGATTGGTTGGCTGCATGGAACTTGTAAACTGAAGAAGTTAAGAGGACCTGTATCGCTGCCGAAAGCAGATATGTACAGTATATGTGTGCCACTCACAGATGGTTTATATAGCGAAAAAGTAACCAATTTTTAATTTATTTATGTATTTTAGAGGTTTCTCCATACGATGACATGGTGTGACACCAGCTGACTCCATGAAGGTCTAGTGGTGGATCTTATCAATGCTCAGACCCAGAAACAATCTGGTCACATGTTCCATGATCCTCCAGCTGTGACAGTCCCTGTTACCTTCATCCGCTACGGTATGTCCCCCTTATGTACAGAAATATGTCCCCCTTATCTGTCAGTTATGGGTGGGAAAAAAGGAAAACACAGTTAACTTTTTCTCCAGTTTTGTACTAGGAGATATTTTTACACCTTGTCAAAAACGCCTTTTAAGCGACCAGCAAGCCAGAAAACAGTCCCTGTTTTCATCTATTTTTTTTACTTTTTTTAACTACTGAGAGTTGAAAACTAATTTTAAACAGAAGAAAAAAAAATATCTCCTAAGAGGGAAAAATATCTCCAAGAGAAAGCTCAGGACAAAAAGTTAATTGAAAAAGGACCAAAGACTTCACATGGTCATCATGTTCTTTCCTGTAGCCAAAAGGCATGCTATAGCAAAGTGAGTTAATTCACAAAACTTCTCATGAAATCTCATGAATTTTCTCACCATCCTTAATTTTCATCTCAGCTCTATAAGAAGAGATACTGTATTTCATGAGATAAAACAGATAAGGGCTCCTAGTAAATTAACATTTTTTTCTGAGTTTTTTTTCCCTCACGGGAGATATTTTAACACATTATGGGCTTAATTCACTAAACTGTGATAACTCAGATATCACACCTTATCAAAGATATCACACCTTACCAAAGTTAACACGCCTTATCAGAATAGCATAGCGAGCGTTACGAACTTATGCCTGCTAATTGGCAATGGCATTAGTCCTGCCCTGAGCCCCTGCGGGTTCGTAGCATTCGCTATGCTACTCTGATAAGGTGTGTTAACTTTGATAAGGTGTGATATCTTTAGTAAGGTGTGATATCTTTGATAAGGTGTGATATTTGCGTTATCACGGTTTAGTGAATAAACCCCTATCAGCGAAATATCTTTTTATCCCAAGCAAGTGAGAAAATACTCAAAATAGGTTTGATGTTACTTATTTTTATCTACTTATACTTATTACTAACAAAATGTTGGTTACTTGAGAGATTGTCCGGCGCTGGGAGCGATTGGCATGGAGGGGCTGGAGGTTGTCCCAGGTATGTATAAAACTTTAATATTCGGTTATCTCAGGTCTCCTTTAAGAGGGGAGATCATTCATGAGATAAAACAGATGAGAGAAAAATTAAATCTAGGATGGATAAGGGTAAGATGAGGGTGGATACATCATGACAAAACAGATAAAGGGGTTGATTTGCTAAACTTTGGTAGCGTTGCTGTGTGTAGGCAACGCAAGTTGCACCGTTTGCGCATTGTGTATAATGTATCTGGCATTAGCATCCATTTGTGGTATCCTTTTAACTGGGACGGGCCAAAGAATATATTGAGGTGTTTTATAACTGTGGGCATTGTCATGTGAAAATTAGGAGTGAAAAAAATAAAAAAGTGTATTTTCTGCATTTACGCCTATTTTTACACTGTAAAATACCTCGGCACCTGCAGTCCTATGTCTACATGATGTACTGGCTTTGCCAGACTTAATTATTCAGAAAGGAATATGGTGACCATACCATAGAGTGGAGAGTGGCACAGATGGTGGTGGTGGGTGCTGGGCACAAATGCCTGATGGCAGCCTCCGTAGAAGTGCAGCAGTGCGCGAAACGGCCATCAGGCATTTGTGCCCAGCACCCACCGCCACCACCTGTGCCACTCTATGTAGGTTCCCCTTATTCCTATCACGGATTTTGCATGTTTTGCATCCATCATGTATAAAGTATTTT
Organism: Hyperolius riggenbachi; assembly: GCF_040937935.1. Classification (NCBI taxonomy): domain Eukaryota; kingdom Metazoa; phylum Chordata; class Amphibia; order Anura; family Hyperoliidae; genus Hyperolius; species Hyperolius riggenbachi. The sequence goes on from NC_090650.1 coordinate 434,290,174, forward strand.
GAATAAAGCAGTGTATTGTAGTAGTGCCAACATCATCCATTCTCCATGTCACACTGTTGAACTCTATACGTTAGAGCACGCTATGCACACTATGCAGAAGAGGACACATATTCAAGCCACCAGTGCTCATAGTCTCATTGTATGCTGTAATGCCAACCTGCTGCTACTACCTCCACATGCTTAATTATTATTCAGATCATTATATGTTGGATTAGTAACATTTCTTGTTTAATAACTCCCTCTCTTCTTTGTAGAGTGGTTTGGGAAGAAACCATGGAGTGCCTGCTCAGCCAAGCATCTAGTAACTTCAACTCAACTAAAGAACTGGGGGAGAATGATTCTCATGCAAACATCGAAACATCCCAAGGAAATCAATTAGCTGAACTGGATAAGACCTTACACAGCAGGTTCTACAGCCTATGGGTAGCACTCTTAGTAATCAACACCCTCATCTTCCTGGTGGGAATTGTATTAAACAGTTTGGCTCTCTACGTATTTTGCTTTCGAACCAAATCAAAGACCACATCTGTAATCTACACCATCAATCTGGTGGTGACGGACCTCTTGGTGGGCCTCTCTCTGCCGACACGAATTGTCATGTACTATAGCGCAGAGGCATGCCCCGCCTGCTCCTTTGTGCACAGCTTTACGTACTTTGTGAACATGTACTGCAGTATACTTTTCCTCACTTGCATCTGTGTTGACCGCTACATGGCCATTGTACAGGTTGAGGCTTCCCGTCGGTGGAGGAACCCAAACTACGCCAAATGTATCTGCATTTTTATATGGATATTTGCCGTGGTGGTAACTTTCACCATCTTGACCACAACAATAAGACATCCATCGTGTTGTCTTTTCCAGCTCTTCACGCTAACTGCCTTTGAGTACTTCGTTCCTCTGATCATCATCACTTTCTACACCTTACGGATCATGTGGGCTTTGTCCCGGTCAACGTTGATGAACCAAAGCAGAGAGAGGCGTATGAAGGCAGTGCAGCTCCTCATCACGGTGCTGATTATCTTCACAGTCTGTTTCACACCCATCCACGTCAGTCAGGTGGCCTTTTGTGCCAATGATTCCATGTCCCGTGATGTCATACTTATTGTCTACCATGTGACTGTAACCCTGAGCAGCCTCAACAGTTGTATGGACCCCATTGTCTACTGTTTTGTCACCAACAACTTCCAGTCCACCATGAGAAGCATCTTCAGGAAGCACCAGCCTGATCATATCACACTGGATATCACAGGTCTTCACAAGAACTCAAAAGGTTCCGGAACAGCTTTCTCAGCTCTCTCAAATGCCATAGTGACATTACCTTTACAAAACAGCAATCTATTCTAGATAGGTGTTGACCATCGTATAATATGAGCTGGTTACTAAGGTGATCCAGGTGGTAACCATCATATTCTCTACGCTGGTGATGGACTGGCAGAAGACAGAGCAAAATAGGTCTAAACCTCTCATAGGCTCCGGACAGAGACTCTTCCAGCACTATGGAGCATTGCCTGGCCAAGCAGGAGGTAATCTGAACATTCACCGTACTGGGATAAAAATGGAGGCACATACAGACCATACAAACCAACGCAGACCAACTGACTGGTTCTGCAGACAAGAAAGGAGTTTAAAAGGACAACAGATGCATTCCAGAGAAAATGTCTACTTTCAAGAAGTAAAAGATGAACTTAATAGTTTAATACTTTTATAGTTTAAACCTTTTTTTTTCATATTTCCTCTATGTGATTACATGATATTCCCATGCTACCCTTAAAAGTTTGAAATAAACTGCAATAAATTATTTGTCCATTTCCAGAGTAAAATAACCTTTTTTGAATCTGACTGCATTACACTCTCTGATAAATTCAAATGATGCACCCGAGAGAGGCTCTTCTGTCTCTTCGTTTCTCAGTTTTCACTGGCAATCAGTCAGAGAAGGAGGGAATGGAGGCGGTACTCAATAAGCTACTGGAGCATGTAAACACTTAATCTGAAAATCTCTGTCTCCTCATTGAAACACAGACAATCTAGCCCAGTCAGGAGCAGGAAATGGACACTGTAAGGGGCAGATTACTAAGTGAGGTTCAGCGTGCTGTACAATGCAGAATGACACTCAGAGGACTGTATCATTAGTTCCCATAATGCAATTTCTGTGTGGAGGATTGGGATGACAGTCAGAGGACTGTATCATTAGTTCCCATAATGCAATTTATGTGTAGAGGATTGGGATGACACTCAGAGGACTGTATCATTAGTTCCCATGATGCATTGTGCTGGTCAGAGGATCAGGATTAGAGAAGCTAGAATTCAGAAATCAGTTACTATGCTTGTTTTGAGACACAAGCAGAATCATAGCTCCTAACTGTCCTTTTTTTTGGAGGGACAGTCCCTCTTTGGGATCCCAATCCCTCTGTCCCTCTTTCTTTCTCGTTTGTCCCTTTATTCAAATCTGTGTTAATATATTAAGTATATTTCAACCTAAAAGTGAGTTTAAAGAACAACTGTTAGCCATCATATGCCCCCCACAAAAAATACATATGTAAGTACCTATCAATCTGAGGGGGTAGATGAATGCTTGCTATACTTACATATCAGATGTAATGCACTGTCCACATTTTGGTTTCTTTTACTTCTCAATTTATATTATTTTCCTGGCAGGGGCCATCTTGTGCCCTCAAGGTTAAAGAATCCCCCCTTCCGTATCCCCCTCCTCCCCGCACTGATTCAGAGCACAGCGGGGATGATAAAGGCAGCTGGCACAGACTCGCCTAATAATGTATCCAAGTGCTGGCGTTCCCATCTGTTCTCTGCACTACCACCAGTGGCAGCGCAGAGAGTATAGAAGGGAACTGCAGCGCCTGGAACTATTATTCAGGGAGTCAATGTGCAGCTCCTCTATCCTTCCCCCAATATTCAGCACGGGGAAGAGGGAGAATTCTGCAGGTGGCGGGTGGCAGATGCAGCAGAGAGGGAGCCCACATGCATCTGGAGGAGGGGGGCCGAGGACAGTGATAGGAGACAGCCTCTGGCCCCCCTCCCTCTGCACTAACACGGCTGAAACATAGAGAGTGAAAGGGAGAGCAGGTGGCCAATCACAGCGCAGGAGGTGAGTGACAGAGGCTTCAGCCAATCAGACTGATACAGCATAGCATGTCACTTCTCTTTTGCATCTGTGTTAGTCTGTGTACCATCTTAAAGCCTGGGGGGGGGGGGGGGCATAGGGAGAGAAGGAGCACAGTAAGATTGATTTTAACGTTTGGATTTGCCTGGTTAGCATCCTCTTGACTATTGTAACAGCCTGCACTAGAAAATTAATTTTGTATTTAATGCCTAACAGTTACTCTTTAACTGACTGAACTTTATTCCCATCAATTAAATTGAAAAATTTGTTATTTTCAAATGTTAAAATGAAAAAAACAAAACAAAAAAAACTAATGATGATAGAGAGGACCAGTGTGGTTTGAATGGTAAAACTACAACTTTTGATTTTGAATTCTTTGTGATTTGCAAGGCGAGGGGTGTGGTTAGAGATGTGATAGGGGCGTGTCTTAAAGTGTCCCTCTTTCTTATTTCAATGGCTATCATTCATAAAGCATTACCGCATTCTGTAATGCTGTAAACAGCTGACTTTACACATCACTTAGGAAAATGTCAATTCATAAAGGCTGCTACTGCATGAAAAGCTGACAATCCCGAGCAGTGAGGTAAATTACCGACTTGTGCGGTAAATAACTCAACACATGTCAGTAAATGTCAATTCATCAAGGTTACAGCATTCGGTAAAACACAGTTCCATTACCAGCAGTTCTCCTCTGTCAGAATCAGTGTGGGACTCACAGAAGCAGAGAGGATTACCTATGACTGACAGGAAAAGAAGCCAATAGAAATAGCCCGTCTCCTGCAAGTCCCTTTCGATAATATCCGCAGGCTTCTTGAGATGTTCCAGCTTTTATACCCCCCAGGCAGTGAGCAGAGAGAGATCAGAACAAAACAGGTTTCCCCTCCCACCCTTCGGCAGTTTAACCCCTTAGGTTTCTGTTTGACGATGCAGAGTAGCTAGTGGGGAAATCATCTAAGCAGGGCATGTTTAAAGTTTCTTTGAAGTTCATCTAAGCTGTGGCAAAGAAATAAAATGTTAAGCAAGACTAATGGAGAGCGAGCAAAGGCAGCAAAACAAACATGTACATCTAATGGGATGTCGGGATGCCTCTTGCTATTGTAATGCTGTCTCTGCATGGAGAACAGCATGTAACACAGACAACTCACACTCTTCTGCTGTCAATGACAATGGGCTTTGATAAATTACCGAATTTACCGAACACCTCTGAAAATATTGATAAATTAGCACACAAAAGTCTAAAATACTGAATTTGTTATTTTCCTGACTTTTTTTTTACTATCAAACAGCCTTTGATGAATTGACACCAAAGAGTTGGGAGGTATGGTAAAACATCTGTTTGGTGGCAGAGCCTATTAATCTCTTGGTGACGGGCAAAGACATGTGAGACCAAAGTGGGGCTAGTGCTAGTGAGTTAAAGAAAACCTGTACTGCCCTACTACTTTTCATACTGTATATATCTTACAGGTTTGTTTTGAAGGGAAACGTAAGCAAAAAGAAAAAGCAGTTTACCTGATCTGGGGCTTCTTGCAGCCCCCTGCAGTCATTCTGTGCCCACCCTGTCCTTCCACGACCCTCCAGTCAGCAGTCGCACCCGTCTAAGCTAGAGGGTCAGCGCGCGACTTTGTATGGCACAGTTTTGACAGTTAGAGAGAGCGGGGCTAATCCATCTGTTTTTTTTTTTTTTACTACAATACCTGACCTGACAAGGTTCCCCCTCCTATGGAGTTATAGATAAAAAAAAGTCCGTCAGCGGTAGTTCAGGGACTGACGGAAACCGGTTACATTGAGATATGTATAATTAAAGGGCCACAACAGAAAATTTAAAAAATGACACAGTAAGGCTTCTGTATAATTGATGTATCTACTGTGAGATGATTAAAAATGAAATGATTTGCGGTAGTGGTCCTTTAAGCACTGCTCTGTCTTATCTGACATATATTTCCCATAGTGCCGTGGGTGTGGTCTGTCCCCATTCCTGGTGCCTGTGTGAGCTCTGACCATGTCCCCTGTCCAATTACAATAGATGGCACGTGTGCTCCACCTACTGTCATTCAATGAGAGTTCTCACCATCCAGCAGCTATAGTCAGCACTCAGGTATATCAGGCAGATACCATGGAGGGGTCCAGGCCACACACCCACTGCTTTATGGGAGATAGTAGTATTGTCAGCTACGGGCAGCAGGGCACTGCAGTACTAGCAGCACTAGCCCTACTGTCAGTTTTTACATTTTGCTTCCAGTTAGACATAAATATTAACTGACACTTTCACCCAGAGAAGCACTCTGAAGAAACAAGATTGCCCTGTACAAGAAAGAGAGCGCTGCTAATGTCTGTCTCTGTAGTACCACATCTGACCTGGTGGTGTGTGGCAGTTGGAGGCAGCCCCCCCCCCCCCCCCCTCCTTCAGCATGATGCCAGGCCAGGCCAACTACTGGGCATTAGTATGGTCACATAACAGGCAGGAAGCATAGCTCCCACATGTGCCTTTTTGGAGGGACAGTCCCTCTTTGGGAACCCTGTCCCTCCATCTTCCTTATTTGTCCCTTTTTCAGGACTGATGTACCATATATAGCATGTATTTTTCCACTGAAAATGTGTTTAACCTCCTTGGCGGTAACCCCGTGTGTGACACGGGGTAAGCCGCCGGAGGGTGCCGCTCAGGCCCTGCTGGGCCGACTTACACAATTTTTTTTTTGCTGGACGCAGCTAGCACTTTGCTAGCTGCGCCAGCACACTGATCGCCGCCCCGCGCCCGATCGCTGCTATCCGTTGCGGCGCCCCCCCCCCCCCCCCCCCAGACCCCGTGCGCTGCCTGGCCAATCAGTGCCAGGCAGCGCCGAGGGATGGATCGGGACTCCCAATGACAGTGACGTCATCCCGCCCCGTCGCCATGGCGACGGGGGAAGCCCTCCAGGAAATCCCGTTCTTTGAACGGGATTTCCTGATCGGAGATCGCTGAAGGCGATCGAAGCGGGCGGGGGGATGCCGCTGAGCAGCGGCTATCATGTAGCGAGCCCTGGGCTCGCTACATGATTTAAAAAAAAAAAAAAAAAAACTGCTACGCTGCCTCCTGGCGGAATTCTTCATACCGCCAGGAGGGTTAATTGACTCTGAACTTTAGTCCCATCAATTAAATTGATATATTTCTCATTTTTAAATGTAAATATGAAGGAAAATAAACCAGGATAGAAAGGAGTGTGGTTTGAATTATAAAACAACATATTTTTCTTGTGATATCTGTATGGTATGCGTGACTAGAGGTGTAGCGGGGGCATAGTTGGGGGTGTGGCAGGGGAGTGGCTTAAGTTTCCCTCTTTTTTTATATTAAAAAGTTGGGAGGCATGAGGAAGCAGATGTTACTTTTCAAATCCAGGTGCTTGGTATTAGCATATGAGAATGGAATTCCGGAAATGCAGCAGTGGTGCAGGACATATAGGTAAGTGGCACATGCTACTTCCAACCTTATGGCACCAACTATGTATTGTAATAATCAAATAAAAAAAAAATTCTACTATTGTTTGGAGTTGCTTTAGGAAGAAAAAAAAGATAGTTAAACGTAATTGTGGTCGCAGGTCAAAATATAGCATCTGGTAGCTCAGCAGCAGGTGTCCAAAAATTGTTACCTTTTCATATCTTCCTCAGCAAAAATTATGTTTGCGAAATTCAGTCACTTGAAGCAGCTCAGCTGAAGGAATTATCAGATTCTGGGAGTGGGGCTGCCACTGCTTGGCTGAGCTTTATTCCGCTGTTCAGGCTGCAGGGGGCGGAGCATAGACAGCTGCCTGCGAAGATCGCAGTCTGAAGGTGAGCAAGTCTTATTACCATTTATTTATATAGCACCTGAACATAGATATATAAGTAGTGTAAAGAGATTCAGAGATGAACTAATGTAACGCTCTGATACTGACCCGGGGCTTCCTCCCACCCCATAAACACGTCTAAGTCCCAAGCCGTCCTCCTGTGGTCTGCCGTTCAGCTGCGGTGAGCCCTGGTAACAGGCTCAATCGATGCCAGTCTGGGTCTACTGCGCATGTGCAGACCTCCAGCGCATGCGCAAAGCCCCAGTACCTGGCAACAGCAGGGATCGTCTGATGCCGAATACATGTGCTTGCCGTTTGCTTGGGCAATCGACCAAAAAAGCACAAACCTCCCCCCCAAAAAATACTTACCGAGCCTCCACTGACGTCTTGTAGCCTTTCTATAGCTCCTAGCGGCTTTCCGGCATGCTCCATGCATGGAAGCCGGCATGTCACCTGACCAAGATTGGGTCACATGACATGCCGGAAGCCATGCATGGACACTGGAAAGCTGCTAGGAGCTGCAGGAAGGCTACAAGACGTCGCTGGAGGCTCGGCAAGTATTTTAATGCCTGCGAAACCTGACACAAACAGTCCCCGTTATCCCCCTCAGACATGCCGGTTAGTTGAGACTTTCTGTTGCTTAACTTCCAGATAATGGGGACTTTTCTGTATATATATATATATATATATATATATATATATATATATATATATATATATATATATACAGCCTCGGACAGGCCCACCGAACCACCGATGGTCCCATCGGTGGGCCCCGGCCGTCCCGCCTCCTGGGGGCCCCAGTGCTAAAATGGAGGGGGGCTAAGCGCAGGAAGGGGGGACATTGTGCACAGATCGGCGGGGAGGGGCGGAAGCCTCCCCCCCCCTCCCTCACCTAGGGGCCCCCCTTCCGGAAGTACTGCGAGAGCGTGATTGGACAGTCAGTTCAGGAGACAGAGAGACCAGCCAGCGGCACGCAGAGCAACGGATCTCCGTCATGCTGGTAAGTGATTCTTCCCCGGTGCTGCCGCTGGCTGCAATTCTGGAGGGGGGGCCCCTAGGTGAGGGAGGGGGGTGGCTTCCTCCCCACCCCGCCGATCTTTGCCCGCTGCCATCCTGATTGCATTTTGAGGGGGGGTATCTGCCACCAACCTGCCCACATTACGATTTTCTGGTGTCTGCTGCCCACATTACGATTTTCTGCTCACTGCTGCCCACATAAGGATTTTCTGGTGTCTGCTGCCCACATTACGATTTACTGCTCACTGCTGCCCACATAAGGATTTTCTGGTGACTGCTGCCCACATTACGATTTTCTGGTCACTGCTGCCCACATAAGGATTTTCTGGTGACTGCTGGCCACATTACGATTTTCAGGTGTCTGCTGCCCACATTGCGATTTTCAGGTGTCTGCTGCCCACATTACGATTTTCTGGTCACTGCTGCCCACATTGCGATTTTCTGGTGCCTGCTGCCCACATTGCGATTTTCAGGTGTCTGCTACCCACATTGTGATTTTCTGGTAACTGCTGCCCACATTGCGATTTTCTGGTGTCTGCTGCACACATTGTGATTTTCAGGTGTCTGCTGCACACATTACGATTTTCAGGTGTCTGCTGCCCACATTACGATTTTCAGGTGTCTGCTGCCCACATTACGATTTTCTGGTGACTGCTGCCCACATTACGATTTTCAGGTGTCTGCTGCCCACATTACGATTTTCTGGTCACTGCTGCCCACATTGCGATTTTCAGGTGTCTGCTGCCCACATCACGATTTTCTGGTCACTGCTGCCCACTTTTGGGGGGAGGTATCTGCCACCAACCTGATTGCATTTTGGGGGGTATCTGCCGCCAATCTGATTGCATTTTGTGGGGGTATCTGCCGCCAACCTGATTGCATTTTGTGGGGGTATCTGCCGCCAACCTGATTGCATTTTGTCGGAAAATCTGCTGTGATTTGACTACTTGATGAATTATCATGAGGCATGTAACTACTTGAATATTTTATCTAAAATGTATCTGGTCGGACCTAATCTCTGTGAATAACACCGCTACTTATGTTGTGTTTTTTTTTTTTTTAAGTCTACCCATGACTCATCGTGATCACGCCGATGTTCCAGTGCGTGGTGACACGCACCCATTTACTTTCGCTGCGCGCGCCGCATATGGACATATCCCTATTGGAGACTGTCCTCAGAAGTGCTCACGATCTTTTCCCTACCATAAACTCATGCAAAATTTCTAGAGTACATGTGTATTTGAGCCCAAAATGGGGGGGGGGGGGGTGGGGGGGGAGGAGGGGGCCCAGGCTGAAACTTCCATGGTGGGCCCTTAGTGTCCCAGTCCGACCCTGTATATATATATATATATATATATATATATATATATATATATATATATATATATGTGTATGTGTATGTGTATGTGTATGTGTATGTGTATATATATGTATATATGTATATATGTATATATATATATATATATATATATATATATATATATATATATATATATATATATATATAATTTTTTTTTTTTTTTGAGGTGGCCTTAGTTTTACTTTAAATTGATTTGTTAGGCATCAGCTTGCTAAGGAGGATTTTCACGCGCAAGAGAAAGTTTTGGCTCTAAAGATAATTGATTAAAACCATATCACCTAGTTATGGTGGGACCAGTAAGGCTACAGTACGTACACAGACTGGATTGAAGTTGGCTGGGGTGGACAATAAAGAAAGAGAATACAGCGTGTGCTTAGAGGCTGCCTGACGTCTATTAAAGATCCAGCATGCCAAATATTTAGCGATGCCTGACACCTACTCCATTGCACGCCAATGGCCTCAATTCACTAAGATCATGCTGAAGATAATAAGGCAAGAGAAAACTTACCTCCACACGTGAGAGAGTTATCTTATCTCTTCATTCCTTACGTTACCTCTTCTGTAGTTAATTTACCTCCTCTGTAGTTAATTTACCTCCTCTGTAGTTATTTTCACACGCAGTTAATAAACAGCCTGTCTTTAACTCTGGAGTTATTTTAAGGATTGAAGAGTTAACTTAAAGACAGAAGAGTTAACTTTAGGTTTGCCTGAGGTAAAATGTTTCCTGAATACTACATGCCTTATCACCATGGTAACAACTCTAGAAGAGTTATTAAAGACAGGAGATAAGCTTAGTGAATTGAGGCCAATGTCTCTCTGCCCCCTTCCATAGCAACAGACATGTCAGTAGACTGGAGGCTAGGGACGCATCTTTACAGCACCAGAACTGCACTGATCCCGGAGATATCGACTACCAATCCCTGTCAAGCAACATAAGTCCCTCAGTGTGTACAAAGTAAAAAATGCCATCTTGGTTTTCAGCATCTTGCTGTAAATATTTGCTAATATACTGTGAAAAGAAATATTCTGGGGCAACAGAGATTTACCCAGAAAAGCGGGATATCTAAGACTGCTATAATGATTGATATGACTCTATCTGCAGGAATAGGGACGCTATGTACACCTCTACAGTGTCAGCATCGCTTTCACAAGGATTTCTCACTTTGGTACTGCTGTTGATAGATAAGCACACAGCACCACCTAGTGGCTAATATGGAAATGTGCAGGTCACTCTCAAGGTGGCCACTAACGATCCAATTTCTAGCGAAAAATCATTTGAGTGATCAGATAATTCTGATCGGAAGAAAAATCGTTCACTACACCATCAACGAACCAATTTTTGCTTCTTATCTATTACAACCAACAAGAAAATCTAAATTTTGGTTTGTTGAAAATCCAATCGATATATCCATATAGGATAACAATTTTTATGTCATATGTATGAGTGCTTCACATTTTTTTACACAAACTGCACATTACTTTTTCTTTATATACTAGTAGACCCAAACCCATTCAAAAACGGGCTCTAGGTCTTTTTTCTGCCGCCGCCAGTGCACATTTGCGCGCCCGCAACCGCCACGCGCGCCCGCTCCCGCCTGCCTTGCCTCGCCCACCTCGCTCGCCCGCCCCCCTCGTTAACCCGCCTCACTCCCTGGTCCCGTCCAGCTGTCCGTTACTGCGCCCATGTGCAGTAGCAAAAAACAGGAGCACAGGGACAGCTGGACGCAGCGACACAGGGATTTTATTGTATAGGATACACTGCATTAAGGTTGTTGTCTTGTACTATAAGGGTAAACTATAGAGATCCCTATATGTGGAGGATGCTGTAACAGAGTGGCACTATAAAGGAGGGGCACAATAATGTGGGGACACTATAACAGCGGACACTTTAAAGAGGCCCTGTAGTGACATAAAGCAGAAAGCAGTAAATTATTCAGGATACCCACTTTCATGGTAATGATCCTGGTTTCTGCATCAGAAACACTTAAGGGGATACTGTAGGGGGGGGGGGGGGAATGAGTTGAAGTTACCCAGGGCTTCTAACGGTCCCCCGCAGACATCCTGTGCCCGTGCAGCCACTCCCCTATGCTCCGGCCCCGCCTCTGGTTCACTTCTGGAATATTTGACTTTAAAGTCTGAAAACCACTGCGCCTGCATTGCCGTGTCCTCGCTCCCGCTGATGGCACCAGGAGCGTACTGCGCAGGCCCAATATGGTCTGTGCCTGCGCAGTACACTCCTGGTGACATCAGGGGAAGCGAGGACACGGCAATGCAGGCGCAGTAGTTTTCAGACTTTAAAGTCAAATATTCCAGAAGTGAACCGGAGGTGGGGCCGGAGCATAGGGGAGTGGCTGCACGGGCACAGGATGTCTGCGGGGGACCATTAGAAGCCCTGGGTAAGTTCAACTCATTTTCCCCTGAACCCCCTACAGTATTGCTTTAATACATCTATATATTAATGTATATAAGCATGTAGCCACACCCCTCCAGTGATGCTTAGTCTAGGCTGTTTAACTATGCAGAATTCTCCTCCCAGAGCATGCTGGAAGACCAAGCAATATTTTCACTGGCTTTAGAATTCTCAGAAAAAAAACATTCCGCAGAGATCACCTGACAGAACTAAAGATGTTGCCATCTTTGATAAATTTCAAAATGTATTAATGGGCAAACACTGACTAAATGATTTATAAATAAATATTAAAAAAAAAAAATTTCATTCATCACATTATTTTCAATACAGGTCCTCTTTAATGGAAACACTAGAAGGGAAACGCATGGAGTTGGTAACAAGACTATGATGGGGGTTTCTATAACAGGAGTACTGCTTAGGCACCTTTCATAGCCACACCCCATCTAAAGCCACGCCTCCTACAGGGATAAACTAAAGAACACTTTTATAATAAATATGGTGCAATAATAAGAAATACACAATGCAGAAAAATGTACCTTTATTTCAAAATCCATCACCACACATTGCAGCAACTCCATCATGTATGCACTGTGATAATCAGGATATAATAGCTGGATACAATCTGTCATTTTGTCTACAGAAGCTCTGATTATTTTACATCTATAATTTAACAACTTAGAAACGCTGTATTTTGTCATATTTTTCTCTATACAATGCTTAAAGCACATAAAATCATTTCCCCCTAAATTTCCCCCCATAGAAAGTGTAAGTTGTGAAGAGCAGTCATTCTATATGTCAGTTAACAGTTATATTGGCTGTAGATGTACTTTTAATGTAATTTTACCTTTTATCCACTAGATGTCCCCATACACTTTATCCTGTGTACTTAGTGTTCTCAGGTAACAGGAAGTGTTGCTGTACTGTTTACTTTCTTTTCAATCAATGATCATTGCTTCTGGCTGAGGCAGTGATCATTCATTCATCAGGCACTTTGATTGGCTTTGGAAACACATGTTCCCCAACACCAATCATTGCTGCACTGGATCAGAGATGAGGGGGTGCGGATGCATGAGTGCAGCCATTTGCAGAGCTTGTAAAGGCGACAATGTGTGTGTGTGTATATATATATATATCATACAAAATTTAATCTATTTTATGATGCCCCCCTCCTCCAGCTGTGGGAGTTTACCACACTTCAGAGTGCCGCCCTGTGGGAGTGACCACTGATCTGCACACACCTGGACATCGCCCTCATTCAGCTCTGTGATTAGGTGTCTGCCATTTAAATTCAGAATTCTAAGTAAAACCTGTAGGGGGGGCAGTTAACTTACCCTTGTAGCTGCCCATAGCCGATGTGCTCCACATTGCATTCCACCATGTTCCATGTCACTCCGATACCTCATCCTTCAGGGTTTAAAGGAAGAAGCATTGGAAAGAACGTCATGGAGCGCGACGTGGAGCGCATCGGCTATAGGTGGCAACCTACTACGACCTACAACTGTTACTCAGAATTCGTAATCCAAAAGGCAGCAGACCTCCTTACCCCAGAGTAATGTTCCCTCCAATACACTTTCCTCCTTTCAAGTAAAAAAACAACGTGCACCGCCCTTACATACAGCCCCACATCATTTAACCACTTAACAACGCTAATTGAAATCTACGCCGTTTTGATGCTGATCTGGCTGCCAGGGCGTAAATTGCAACTCACTGGCGGTGCGCATTCTTGCCGCTTTCAACGCTCCCTACATTCTCGCCTCAGTCTCCCTGCCGCAGCTCACTTGCCCTGCTGTCCCTGTAACAGAACAACTCTGAGCAGGTCAGGAGCGATTCCATTGGCTGCTGACCCTGTCTCTCAGTGTAAGCAGCTCCCATTGGCTTACATTGATAGACACAGTCAGGAGCCAACGAAAGCGGCTCCTGGCCGGCTCACAGGAACTCTGAGCAGAGTGGGTGGCTGAGGTTCCCAGAGTGTGGCGTGGACATCGGTTGCAGAGGGCATCTGCGGGTATTCGTCAGTGTTCGTTGGTGTTCTTCTGTTTGTGGTACCAGCGGACTCTGGTCCTTAAAGGGGAACTAAAGTGAGAAGAATATGGAGACTACCATATTTATTTCTTTTAAACAATGCCAGAATAAATATGTCAGCCTCCATATCCCTCTTGCTTCAGTTGCCCTTTGAGGGGGCAGAGACCACTGGTACTTAAGTGGTTAAACCTCACCCTCATTCTGCATCCCTCCCCCATGCACTCATAGCTTTCTCTCAATCCTCTCACATGGCCTTCCTGAAGTGTTGGTCTAGTCCCCCACCCTGTTACTGCATGATGGTCTAGTGCTACCCCCAGTATACGTATGGTTGTGCTGCCGGTGAGCTGGGCGCAGAGTAAGCTCAATGATGGCTCTCACCGATGCCGCAAGACTTAAATATTATTCCCACTCTGACCTGTGGCAACTCCCAGGGAGATGTAATTGGGGGTCCAGCAGCCGACGGAGTCCCCGAATTGCCCTTACGTGCCCTGCACAGTATAACATTATTGCTATGGGACGCGTGGTTTCGGTGCCCAGCAGTGAGCTCCGTGCGCTGAAACCACCTGCTTCATGCCCCCACCCCAACTACTGTCACTTCCTGGTGCATACAACTTGCATTATTCATGTATTGCAAATATAAATCTAATAATAAAGTATCCTCATTCTTAGTGTTAAATTAACAAGCCATCAGCGTAATCAAGCAGAAACATAAGTTTGCATACAACTTGCATTATTCATAAATTTGCCTACAACTTGCATTACTCCTATACTGTATTGCAAATAATAATTCTAATAATAAAGTGCTCTTAAGGTCCGTACACACGCCGGACTGCAGGAAACGACGGGTCCGTCGTCACCTCCTGCTGGGTGTGTTTTCAGCAGACAGTCCGGCGTGTGTACAGTCTGTCGTCGGACTGATACAGCTGTTCCTGAGCGATCCGCCGGGCGGATCGCTCAGGAACAGCCGTATCAGTCTGCTAACAGACTGTACACACGCCGGACTGTCGCTGGAACGCCCGCCCAGCGGGAGGTGACGACGGACCCGTCGTTGCCTCCAGTCCGGCGTGTGTACGGATCTTTATTCTCAGTGTTAAATTTACATACAATCAGGGCTGTGACGTCCTGAGAGACGCATCTGACAATCAAATCTGCACATCTGTATGCTGTGTCCTCCTCAGGCCTCCAATGTGTGGCAGTGATTAACTCTCTCCTACAATATATAACATCACATTTACTGCAGATGTTCTATAGACAATGGATCTGTAAAGACTTTCTGTGTTGCTGTTATCAGCCAATCACATTGCAGCTGCCATGTACAGGTCAGACAATGGAAGGACAAATCTGGATCCCCCCTTCAGCTTCACCAATCATCTCTATTACTGGAGCCTCTGTCCCTCCTCTCATTATAAATGTTCCCTTACCGGGACATTCCACTTTTCTTATAAATTACCATAAATATAGAGAAGTGCTGCACAAGTCTCTCTGCAAATTAATGTTACTAAAAATTATTATTCACTCAGCAGCCGGCTAACAATCTTCATACTGACAGTAACTCAATTTACTCTTCTGTGTAACCATGGCAACTGTACTCTGTGTGCTCTGTTTGGAGTACTGTTGCCATGAGTAATCAGTTGCACAGAGCAAACTGTGACCTCCTCCTATCTGCCAGTTTCTGATAGGAACAATGTGGAATGACTGTTTCATATGTATATACTGTAAATACTAAGTGAACTAGTTAATGTCTATTTTCCATCACTCCTTGAAATATACAGAAATGAAAATAAAGCATTCAGTTTTTCCCAGCAATAAAATCTCCCCTGAGGCTGCCATACAAGATACAATCTGATTGTTAGATGGAGTGATCAGATTAATGATATGATTGAGCTTATATAAAATGAAATGTAAATATTCTGCTCACTGACATCAGATGATCTTTTCTCTCCAGAGAATCAGTCGGAACAATGGACAATAACGCTGGACTGATAGCCGGGTCACTGGCTTGTGGACACACTAGTGACCAATCATGATTTATCTGTCACCCATTCTGATGCAATCATGAAATCGGTTGCATGAGAGATTGCATGGTGTGTGGCAGATTTATTTATACACACATCAGTCTGGCCAATCCTCCGCTGGGTCCTACAACAGCCACAATACAAATCCGCTGTCCCAGCTGCAGATAAAAGCCACAGAATGCCGAGACAAAGCTGGTTACCTGTGAGAGATGCTAATAACAATGCCAGATATGTCTGTAAAGAAATGGGCCTCATTCACCTGCCTGCAATAAGAACTGTCTGTGCTGTCTCCTAGCAACTCCTCACATGTCAGTCACCAACTGACACTCTCCATAGTTACAGGGGAACTCCAGGCTGAAGTGTTTCTTGTATTTGCACAGCATGTGGAATGGTAGGAGCACACTAGGCGGAATCGCATATGCGTTTTTCATAGCACATATTGGAAACCGTATATGCGATTCTGCCTAGTGTCTTCCTACCTGTAGGGTTAGACGCTCTGTCAGGCTGTTATTGTAGTCTGTGTCCCCATTGTGCAGATTATTCCCTCACTTCCTGTCATGTGACAGCGGCACCAGGGCAGAGAGTCAGGGGAATTCCAGAAATGTATGGTTGTCATGGGAACAGGTGATAACTCTCCAATGGAGACACTTGTTCCAGTGACATTTGTCTGAGGTGGGATTTCGCGTACAT
Organism: Hyperolius riggenbachi; assembly: GCF_040937935.1. NCBI lineage: Eukaryota > Metazoa > Chordata > Amphibia > Anura > Hyperoliidae > Hyperolius > Hyperolius riggenbachi. The sequence continues at coordinate 434,306,609 of NC_090650.1, forward strand.
CAAAAAAGGGCACCTGGAAATTTGACCACCCAGTAATCCCAATAGTAGAATATCTGTATATTTACTGATATTTTATTATTAAATTGTAAAAACTATGGTAAAATATCAGTATTGAATATGGATGGTTTACTATAGTCAAGTACAGGCCTATTTCTGAGCCCTCTCTGCCTCTGAGGGGAGCTGACTGAACTTGGCAGTGAGATCAGGACAGGAAGGCAGAAGCTTGTGCAGCAGAGCATGGCGCTCTCACTGTCCTCTGTATAGGGAGAAATCCGGAAGATCTTATCTGGTGCGGATTCTAAAAGTATAGAGAGGAGAGGGAATGTCATTTCAATAATCTTAAAACTAATTGTCACGAGATCTACTGGGAATCTGGTTGCTGTGCAGGACTATAAACTTTTATACAGTTTGCAGTAACTTTAATAAATGAGTAAAGTGTATTTTATCAGCCCTACATTATATTATGTCACATCTCCTGGCTGCTTCTCTTCCCACATATCTTTATAGAACCTTCATCTACACGTATTACAGCATGGAGGGGCTCAGTGTAGTTTGCAGTGAAGGTGTGGAGGAGTCTGATCGGGACACACAGATCATAAAAGGACAGCCGCCCACCCTTATAATCCAGATATATCCTGACTCTATTACTGGAGACATCGTCAGGTAACAGGATACCATCACTGTCATGGTGCACATAACACTGATTATTATACCTCCACAAACACCAGGACTTGTTATTATCTCCAATCCATGACTGCTCTCCTCTCCTGTCTATACTGGGGTAACACATTCCTACACACCACCACTCTGATTTACTGACATCCACTTCCCAGTAATGTCGCCCTGAGGAGAAACTCTCTCTGCTTATCACTTGACAGTATGTCTGAAATCTCTCTGGTGTTAGTGGGCGATTCTGGCTGATATCTGACCTGGATACAATTTTCATGTCATCTGATATCTGTAGATAATTACCAGCTGTGTTTATATCCAGTGATATGTCTGTAGCCTCCTGTATGATGCAGCCTCCAGTTACCCCGGCTATTATATCAGATAACCCTGTGTGTAATGTGTGTGAGATGAGAGCCACATCCAGATCCCGCCCATCATGTCTCTCTTTGTCCTCCTTATCCCCCTCCTCAGTGTCACACAAGTCACCTGTGTGTGATTCCTGTAAGACAGTCAGTGGGTCAGTCATGTTACACAGCTCCTCAATGTGACACATCTTCCTGGACAGCTCGGCCTTCTTTATTTCCAGCTGCTGAATGAAATCAGCCAATGCCAGAGAAAGCTGCTCCTCCTGCCTGGAGACCTCTCTCAGAACTCTCTTCTCCAGGTCGTCCAGCTGTCTCCTGAGGTCTCTAAACAGGACAGTGACTCTCTCTGTTACACCAGATGACTTTTCATGGACTTTTCTTTTCTTCTCCTGCAACCTCTGGACTTCTTTCTCAGTTTCCTCTGTCTTAGTGATCAGTTCCTGCAGATCATTTCTTAGTTTCTGCTTCTTTTTCTCAGAGGCCTCATCCAGCGTCTCCATATTGTGACCCTTGTGGCCTCCGGCCAAACTGCAGGACACACAGATACAGGCAGAGTCCACAGTGCAGTAATATTTATACAGTTCTCTATGGACGGAGCATTTCCTGTTCTCCAGGGAAGTGGTGGGGTCACACAAGACGTGTTCTGGTGACTTGCTGTGGACTCTCAGGTGATTGTCACACAGAGAAGCCTCACACATCAGACAGGACATAACAGCCGGTACAGGAGAGTGAATACAGTAAGTACAGAAGACTCCAGTCTCTTCCTGATCTGGCTGAGCAGAGCGGAAACTCTCCACAATGTTACACAATGTTATGTTCCTCTGCAGTGCCGGCCGTTCCTGAAACTCTTTTCTGCATTCAGGACAGGAATAAACTCCAGCCGTGTCCTGTGTATCCAACACCTGATCTATACAGAGCCGGCAGAAGTTGTGTCCACATCTCAGGGTCACAGGATCTGTATAAATGCTCAGACAGATGGAACAGTCCAGCTCCTTCCTCAGATCAGCAGACGCCATTCCTGACAGCAGAGGAGAGAAACGAAAGTGAAGGTTGTATACGGGGTGTGGCTGGTCTAATGTCTCTTCTAGCTACAGCAACCTTGTGGAATGAGACTCAAAACACTCCCTAAGCTCAGGCAAGTTGGAAAATAGCTACAGAGGTTGTCTCTTAACCACCCTGGCGTTCCATTGTTTGCGCCAGGGTGGATGCGCAGCGCTATTTGTTTAATATCTTTTTTTAATCATGTAGCTAGCCTAGTGCTAGCTACATGATGCCCCCCTCCCTTCCGCATCCCTCCGATCGCCACCGGCGCTATTACCCATAAGGAAATCCCGTTCTGAACGGGATTTCCTTTAGGGCTTCCCCCGTCGCCATGACGACGATCGTGATGACGTCATCGACGTCGTGGCGTCACATAGAGTTCCGATCCACCCCTCAGCGCTCCCTGGCACTGATTGTCCAGGCTGCGCAGGGGTCTCGGGAGGGAGGGGCCCCTTACGCGGCGCATTGGCGGCGAGCGGCGGCGATCGTACCCAACACTTAGCAAGCAAAGTGCTTGCTGCGTGTTTTAAAAAAATTATTAAAATCGGCTCAGCGGGGCCTGAGCGGCGCCCTCCAGCGGTCATGGACGAGCTGAGCTCGTCCATACCGCCAAGGAGGTTAAAGGACTACTACGGCAGAAAAGTAAGCAGTTAAAATCTGACAGAACTGACAGATTTTGGAATAATGTATCCATTCATGGGGGATTCTTGGGTATTCCTTTGTTCTCAAAAGCATTTCCTGAATGGCAGTGTAAAGTGCAACATTACAGTACAGGGATCAAGTTACCTGATAATCAGGCATGGGCTAAAGTTCGGATTCGGGTGATCTGGATAGTTACTATCCGGATATCACCCAGTAATGCTGTGCGGGGGGGGGGGGGGGGGGATTCAAGCTTACCTCTCTGACGTCTTCTTCATTCGTCCCTCGGCGCCTCCCATGATGCTGTCCACGCGCCGTCACGTGACTACAAGCACTTTCCTCCTTCAACCCGGAAGGAGGAAGTGTTTGTAATCACATGATGGACAGCATCGTGGGAGGCGCCGAGGGACGAATGAAGAAGACGTCAGAGAGGTAAGCTTGACACCCCCCCCCCCCCCCAGCCCAGCCCACACAGCATTACTGGGTGATATCCGGATAGTAACTATCCGGATCACCAGAATCCGAATTTTAGCCCATGCCTGCTGACAATGTTTACAGTATAACGTACCAGCATTAGCACAACTTGTGAAATTTTAGTTTCATACCACTTTAAATGCAGGTAATCTAATGACACCCACTTTTTGTCACTGTAAACGCTGCTTCCACATCCCTTTGTGATACGTCTCTCTTACAAAATTTACACTTTGATGGATTTACTCATTAAACTTAATGAGAGGAGTGTGACTTATGTGCACGCTATGCAGGGCAGTGCAGGGTAGCATGCGCTGGTAACTTACTTGCGCTCCTTCTACGTAACGGCTGCTTCACTGAACCTGCCCTGAGCCTTGCGGGTCCAGTAGCTTTAATGGATGTGGTCCCTGCACTCTGATTGGCCCAATAGGCTGCCTGTCAAGTGATAAAGTGCATAAATTGCACTCCGCTTAATGAATCAACCCCTTTGTCCCTTTTTGTCCTCCAATCCACACCATTCTGCTGCAGTCAACCCCGATAAAGTCTCTGACTGAGCCAGTTGGAGACTCTATGCCTCCTGGACTACACTGCTATGACCAGGAGCATTCTGCACCTGCACAGTCACAAGTTACATAGCTGCATAGTTATTTGGGTTGAAAAAAGACATACGTCCATCGAGTTCAACCAGAGAACAAAGTACAAACACCAGCCTGCTCCCTCACATATCCCTGTTGATCCAGAGGATGGCGAAAAAACCCTTACAAGGCATGGTCCAATTTAAAAAATTCCTTCCCGACTCCAGATGGCAATCAGATAAAATCCCTGGATCAACATCATTAGGCATTACCTAATAATTGTAGCCATGGGTGTCTTTCAACGCAAGGAAAGCATCTAAGCCCCCTTTAAAGTTTTATGAACTGGACAGGTGCAGAACATTCCCAGCCATGGGAGTGCAAATGAAGAGGTGTGCATTGCTAGGACAGCAGGAGGGGGGGGGGGGGGGCTGTAAGAAGACCCAGGTAAGTAAAAGTCTTCTTTTTTCAGTCTTCAATGATGGTTCCCTTAAAACAACTGAAATGACATTCCAGGGTGGCCTTTCCCTTGCCAAGCTGTCACACTTCTCCTTACGCCTTCACTGTCCCATAACCCTCAGTAACTTTTTTAACACCTTCAATTTCATACTCCACTCACCACCTCCTCTTCCCTCCTCGTGTTTATTAGCTGAAGATGTTGCATCCTTTTATTAGTAAACTCAATACAACATAGAAGAACTTCAAAATGCAAGTCTTTTCACCTGGCCAGTCACTCGCTTTAAAGCGGACCCAAACCAAACATTTTTTTTAATTAAAAATATTTAGTTGCACCACTCTGACACATACAAACATAAATAAACACTCCTTCACGCCTGTGAGCATTTCAGTGCATGCTTTTCCCCCTTCTCTTTTCATAGCTAGGGTTATACAGGTGGCAGCCATTAGCAATTCCTCCATTGCCGGACACCATCTACTCCACCAGTTTGCCGGAAAAATCCCGGCAATTTGAAAGGAAGGGAGGGGTTCCTCCAATAAATGTAAAATATTTTATATTTGTCATCATGCAGCTGAAAAAAGGCTATTTATTATTAGAATTTAGAAAATAGATTTTATTTCTGAAATCTTGTATTTTTAATTTGGGTCCACTTTAAAGAGACACTGAAGCGAACATTTTTTTTATGATATTATGATTTGTATGTGTAGCACAGCTAAGAAATAAAACATGAAGATCAGATACAGCAGTCTAATTGTTTCCAGTACAGGAAGAGTTAAGAAACTCCAGTTGTTATCTCTATGCAAAAAAGCCATTAATCTCTACGACTTTCAAAGTCATGGAGAGGGCTGTCTTCTGACTTTTATTATCTCAACTGTAAGTGAACAGTTTTCTTTTTATCTGCCAGAGGAGAGGTCATTAGTTCACAGACTGCTCTGAAAAAATCATTTTGAATGCTGAGTGTTGTGTAATCTGCACATATTAGAGAATGATGCAATGTTAGAAAACACACTATATACCTGAAAATAAAAATATGAGTATACTTTCTTTGCTGCTAATCTTCTAGTAATTATTCATAGTACACAATTAATTCATTATATCATTTTTTTTTTCGCTTCAGTGTCTCTTTAAATGCTTACCTCCACTGCCTTAAAGTGTACCAGAGCTGAATAAAAGAAAACATTTTATACATACCTGGGGCTTCCTCCAACCCCATCCACTCTGAACGCTCCCATGCCGCCGCCCTCCACTGTCCGCAGCTCCGGTACCGGGTCCCGTCACTTCTGTCAGTCGCAGCCAGTGTGTGCAAGCGGCTGCTGAAGAGATACACAAAGAGCACACTTCTCTTACGTCGGACTGGCCGTGACTGACACAAGTGACAGGAGCGATGCAAGCGGATGGGGCTAGAGGAAGCCACAGGTATGTTTAAAACTTTTTCTTTTATTCAGCTCTGGTTTCCTGTAATCGAACAGTGCCTTCCCATGGCCATAGTAGTGTCATATGACACACTGGCATGTACTGACATAGGGTCACATGGAGATCTCAGTTGGAAGCTGCACTTGGGTGAGGGGCTGGTTTCCACTTAGTCAGCGTGTGTCATTAAGTATTGCTAGCAAAATGAGAAAGGAGGAGTAGGGATCCTAACCCTCTTGGTGGGCCATATTCGGCCTGTGAGCCATAGTTTGCCTAGTGCTGGCCTAGCGCATTCTTGGATTTGCTCCTACCTGACTGGACATTCTTTTACTGTTTCTACTCTAATACTCACTCCTCTCCATCCTTGCTGTCTGTATTGAGCACCACAAGGCTTCGTCCTTGGACCTCTTCTCTTCTCCATCTATGCTCATGGCCTAGGACAATTAATACACTCTTTTGGTATCCAGTCTAACCTCCAGGCTGATGAAACCAAAATCTTATGACTCCTGACCTCTCTACACTATTTATTATACATAACATATGTAGATGGAAACATTACATTGAACAACCCTGATTGGTCTGACTTATCTGACACCTTGGTTCCACCCATTGGAAAGTAGCACCTTCATTTTATGATGATGTTTTTCTTCTCCATGTCACAAGATGCCCTGAAAGGGCTGGTGCGCACCAGAGCAGTTCTGGAGCGTTTTTTAAAACGCTTGCAGGGGGAAAACCGCTTGGCTAATGAAAGTGAATGGGATGGTGCACACCAGAGCGGCTCATTTTTTCCACAAACGCAAACTCGGGGGCTGCAGCATTTTTTAGATTTCTGAGGCATTTCTGCCTCAGTGTTAAAGTATAGGAAAGTGGAAAACCACTCTGAAAAATGCTAGATCTGAGCGGTTTTCAAGGCGTTTTTGTTACAGAAGCTGTTAAGTAACAGCTTTACTGTAACAAAATTTGTAATCTGCTACACAAAAACGCTCCAAAAAACGATAGGCATGTTTAGAAAACCTCTCTAAACATGCCTAAACTGCATGATTGCACTTTATCGGCGGAGGAGTGTCTGGGTGGAGGGGCAGAGTCCACTTCTGATAACCAATACTTGGTGACGTTTATGTAGCTTTAAAAGGTTTTCTGTTTCTATAGGACGGTGGAGCGATGACGACTGGTGGACGATGGAGCAGCTTCAATCCGTCACCAGGGTGAAAATAGCATTGCGATTGGTAATTCTCGGGCATAGGGGTTGGTTAAAGAGACTCTGTAACATCAAAAAGATCCCCTGGGGGGTACTCACCTCGGGTGGGGGAAGCCTCCGGATCCTAATGAGGCTTCCCACGCCGTCCTCTGTCCCACGGGGGTCTCGCTGCAGCCCTCCGAACAGCCGGCGACAGAGCCGACTGTCAGTTCAATATTTACCTTTGCTGGCTCCAGCGGGGGCGCTGTGGCTGCTCTCGGCTCCGAACTACACGGAAATACCCGATCTCAGTCGGGTCCGCTCTACTGCGCAGGCGCCGGAAACTTGCGCCTGCGCAGTAGAGCAGACCCGACGGCGATCGGGTATTTCCGTGTAGTTCGGAGCCGACAGCCGTCAGAGCGCCTGCGCAGGAGCCGGGAAGGTAAATAATGACGTCATCTTGTACGGAGGGCTGCAGCGAGACCCCTGAGGGACGGAGGACGGCGTGGGAAGCCTCATTAGGATCCGGGGGCTTCCCCCACCCGAGGTGAGTACCCCCCAGGGGATCTTTTGACGTTACAGATCCTCTTTAAAGATCAACACAGGACAGATCCTTAACGGACTCCCGATGCACAAGCACAGTGTCGTACTGGAAAGTGGAAAAACTGAGGAAACCACCTGCCAGCCAAGCAGCAGAAACCCTGTGTTTTCACTCCCAATAGAAACTTGCAGCAAGTCTTCACTGTGAGCAGCAACACCTGATTACTGCTGCTTGGCCAGCAAGAGGACTTCCTCAGCTTTACCACCTCCCAGTCAGACACTGCACAAGCAATAGCGATCTTCAGCCACTGTACACACAAAGGTCATCGGCCGAAATGGTCGTGATCAGCTGATTTAGCCGACGTTTATCACACATGTGTACATAGCTTACGACCTTTCTCAAGAGCTTCCCTCATTCCCTTTTCCCTTAGCCAAAATGTCTTGTATAGCAGCTGCCACGTCCATGTGCTGAAGTCCCTCTCATCCATATGCTATCCCCGCTCCTGTGGCAGCAGCTCCCCTATTCCATGTGCAGCTCCTCATGTAGAGCCATACTATTCCGTTTGTAACTAGTCTTACAAGTGCATTAACCCCTCCCCCATCACCTGACACAGTCTATCAGGCTAGGAGTCGGCCACCTCCCCCATCACCTGACACAGTCTATCAGGCTAGGAGTCGGCCACCTCCCCCATCACCTGACACAGTCTATCAGGCTAGGAGTCGGCCACCTCCCCCATCACCTGACACAGTCTATCAGGCTAGGAGTCGGCCACCTCCCCCATCACCTGACACAGTCTATCAGGCTAGGAGTCGGCCACCTCCCCCATCACCTGACACAGTCTATCAGGCTAGGAGTCGGCCACCTTCCCCATCACCTGACACAGTCTATCAGGCTAGGAGTCGGCCACCTCCCCCATCACCTGACACAGTCTATTAGGCTAGGAGTCGGCCACCTCCCCCATCACCTGACACAGTCTATCAGGCTAGGAGTCGGCCACCTCCCCCATCACCTGACACAGTCTATCAGGCTAGGAGTCGGCCACCTCCCCCATCACCTGACACAGTCTATCAGGCTAGGAGTCGGCCACCTCCCCCATCACCTGACACAGTCTATCAGGCTAGGAGTCGGCCACCTCCCCCATCACCTGACACAGTCTATCAGGCTAGGAGTCGGCCACCTCCCCCATCACCTGACACAGTCTATCAGGCTAGGAGTCGGCCACCTCCCCCATCACCTGACACAGTCTATCAGGCTAGGAGTCGGCCACCTCCCCATCACCTGACACAGTCTATCAGGCTAGGAGTCGGCCACCTCCCCCATCACCTGACACAGTCTATCAGGCTAGGAGTCGGCCACCTCCCCCATCACCTGACACAGTCTATCAGGCTTGGAGTCGGCCACCTCCCCCATCACCTGACACAGTCTATCAGGCTAGGAGTCGGCCACCTCCCCCATCACCTGACACAGTCTATCAGGCTAGGAGTCGGCCACCTCCCCCATCACCTGACACAGTCTATCAGGCTAGGAGTCGGCCACCTCCCCCATCACCTGACACAGTCTATCAGGCTAGGAGTCGGCCACCTCCCCCATCACCTGACACAGTCTATCAGGCTAGGAGTCGGCCACCTCCCCCATCACCTGACACAGTCTATCAGGCTAGGAGTCGGCCACCTCCCCCATCACCTGACACAGTCTATCAGGCTAGGAGTCGGCCACCTCCCCATCACCTGACACAGTCTATCAGGCTAGGAGTCGGCCACCTCCCCCATCACCTGACACAGTCTATCAGGCTAGGAGTCAGCCACCTCCCCCATCACCTGACACAGTCTATCAGGCTAGGAGTCGGCCACCTCCCCCATCACCTGACACAGTCTATTAGGCTAGGAGTCGGCCACCTCCCCCATCACCTGACACAGTCTATCAGGCTAGGAGTCGGCCACCTCCCCCATCACCTGACACAGTCTATCAGGCTAGGAGTCGGCCACCTCCCCCATCACCTGACACAGTCTATCAGGCTAGGAGTCGGCCACCTCCCCCATCACCTGACACAGTCTATCAGGCTAGGAGTCGGCCACCTCCCCCATCACCTGACACAGTCTATCAGGCTAGGAGTCGGCCACCTCCCCCATCACCTGACATAGTCTATCAGGCTAGGAGTCGGCTAGCTGCTGCTCCCTCAGTTAGTCCAGGTGTTCGGCAGATCACACCGACAGGGAAATCTACTTGCCTCTGCTCCCTGAATGCGTATGCAAGGATTGTCAAACCTCACTTGCGACTGTCCCCTCAGTCACTTTGCCACTATGCGCATGTGTGCCGCACTGTTACCGCAATCTATACAGATTGTTGTGGTGTCATTGACTCCAAGGCAATCGTGTGCTAAGCAGTACCGCTCTTACCACTTGGCAACACGTTGAAGCATCTGCGTCCCCAGAAGCACTTCCAGCGCGTTGCACTGCCAGTACTGTGGTCAGTCTTATCAAAATAACTCTCAGTGGGGGAGTAGTGGGAAAGTGGCGAGGGAGAGGAACACAATGCCACAGTGTGAAAGGGGGATAAAGTTAACAATCATTGAAACTCTTGTGGACATAAATAACTGAAATCTACAACAGAAAGCTCTGTTGGTGGGGAGAAAAGGGGGGGGATCACTTGTGTGCTGAGTTGTGCGGCCCTGTAGCGAGGCCCTTAAAGCTGCAGTGGCCCTTTTAGTAAAGAATGGCCTGGTCTTTAGGGGGGTTTAGCACTTTGGTCCTGAAGTGGTTAATAGATTTATCTCGTTTGAGATAAGTGCACTGATTTTGACCTCAGTTAGCAAAACTTGTTGTGCTATAAATTATGCTTTGATCTCTCTCTACTAGCAGAAAATATAGAAACTGAAAGCAGAAGACCTCTGTTATTGTCTCACGCTGCCCCCTAGTGACAAGTGGCCATAAATACACATTACAGCAGTACTAATTAGAAGCAGGGAAATGTAACAGATAGAATAAGAAATAAAAAAGGTACTAAAATAAATTAACCTGGAACATTTGCAAGCCTCTAAATAAATTAGCTGCTAAAGGGTCAACTTTTTTTTTTTTTTTTTTTGACAGATTTGGTTCACTTTAAAGAGGAACTCCAGTGAAAATAATGTAGTAAAAAAAGTGCTTCATTTTTTACAATAATTATGTATAAATGATTTAGTCAGTGTTTGCTCATTGTAAAATCTTTCCTCTCCCAGATTAACATTCTGACATGTATTACATGGTGACATTGTTACTGTGGGCAGGTTATTTAGCTATCTCTAGCTGCTCTGTCTGTTAGACAGCTAATAACAGCTATTTCCTGTCTCTGAACATTGTTACATTGTGGCAGTTTGCCAGCAGTACCGCGGTATTCAGAGCCTCTTGTGGGAGGGGTTTCAGCACAAAATCAGTCACACAGCGCCCCCTGATGGTCTGTTTGTGAAAATCATTGTATTTCTTATGTAAAATGGGGTATCAGCTACTGATTGAGATAAAGTTCAATTCTTGGTTGGAGTTTCTCTTTAAAGGGGAACTGAAGTAAGAGGTATACGGAGGCTGCCATATTTATTTCCTTTTAATCAATACCAGTTGCCTGGCAGCCCTGCTGATCTATTTCTCTGCAGTAGTATCTGAATAGCACCAGAAACAAGCATGCAGCTAGTTTTGTCAGATCTGACTTTCAAGTCTGAAACACCTGATCTGCTGCATGCTTGTTCAGGGGCTATGGCTAATAGTATTAGAGGCAGAGGATCAGCAGGGCTGCCAGGCAACTGGTATTGCTTAACCTCCTTGCCGGTTATCCAGAGCTCAGCTCGGGGTAACCTGCGCAGGAGGATTTCTCAGGCCCCGCTGGGCCGATTTGCATAATTTTTTTTTTTGTTACAAGCAGCTAGCACTTTGCTAGCTGCTTGTAACTTCCGCTCGCCGCCGAACCGCCGCAATCCGCCGCGCCGAGCCACCTCCCCCCCCCCAGACCCCTGCGCAGCCTGGCCAATCAGGGCCAGGCAGCGCTGAGGGGTGGATCGGGATTCCCTATGACGTCCCGACGTCGATGACGTCATCCCGCCCCGTCGCCATGGCGACTGGGGAAGCCCAGCAGGAAATCCCGTTCTGAACTCCGATCGCTACATGATTTAAAAAAATAAAAATTAAAAAAAAAAGTGCTGCGCTGCCTCCTTGCCGGGGGAATTAGACCGGCAAGGAGGTTAAAAGAAAATAAACATGGCTGCCTCCATATACCTCTCTCTTCAGTTCCCCAAACCCTTTATGGAGCTATACTGCCCCCTAGTGGATGTCACATAGAATAAAATGGTGCATTTGCTGCAACCATCTCCATATAGGATGACTATTTTTATGTCATATGTCTGAGTGCTTCACATTTTTTACACAAACTGCACATTATTTTACCTTTATATGTACTACATTAAAGGTCTTGTACTATAAGGGTAAACTACAGAGATACCTATATATGGAGGATGCCAAGGGCAGAACAACGGAGGGACACTATAGCAGTAGACACTTTAAAGAGAATCTGTATTGTTAAAATCGCACAAAAGTAAACATACCAGTGCGTTAGGGGACATCTCCTATTACCCTCTGTCACAATTTCGCCGCTCCTCGCCGCATTAAAAGTGGTTAAAAACAGTTTTAAAAAGTGTGTTTATAAACAAACAAAATGGCCACCAAAACAGGAAGTAGATTGATGTACAGTATGTCCACACATAGAAAATACATCCATACACAAGCAGGCTGTATACAGCCATCCTTTTGAATCTCAAGAGATCATTTGTGTGTTTCTTTCCCCCTGCAGTTATCTTCCACTGAAGTGTCAGGCTATTTCTTCCTGCAGAGTGCAGACAGCTGTGCCTGTATGTAATTCCTCAGTATGTGAAAGCCCAGCCAGCTCAGAGGAGGATTTATCCAGCTTGTAAAAGATAATAGAACAGAGAGAAGCTGCACTAATCTAAATATCACACAGGCAGTGTGCAGAGAGGGGCCTGGATGGGGGAGTTCATAGCAGAACCACAACACTGAAGAACTTGGCAGCCTTCCAGACACAGGCCTGACAAGTCTGACAAGAGAGAGATAAATTGATTTATTACAGAGATGGTGATAGTAGAACGTGCTGCAGTAAGCCAGAACACATTAGAATAGCTTTTGGAACTTGTAGGATGATAAAAAACAGGATGCAATTTTTGTTACGGAGTCTCTTTAAAGAGACCCTGTAGTGCAGGGTTCATCAAACTTTTTTGGTCAAGAGCCGGGTCAGAATACTTCAGACTGCTGGGGGGCCGGAGTATACATATAATGATGTAGAAAAACATTACATTGAACTTAGGTATTGCAGACAGTGCCTACTAACAAGTGCAGCCTCATGTCTCAGCACGTTCAGACAGTATGCCCCCCCAACTCAGCAAGTGCAGTTATTATGTCACCAACACAGCAAGCGCAGATATTGTGACCCTAACATAGCAAATTCTATGTGAGCCATAATGTCACCCCCCCCCCCCCCCCCAAAAAAAAAGAAAGAAAAAAAACCTACCCCGTTTCCAACATGAACTGCAAATTATCCACCCCTACGCATGGGCACACACATTCATGCGGTTCCCGAATACGTGTTTGTGTGCCAGACAGTGAAACATACCTATGTTTTGAAGCCAGCGAATGACTGCTTTCTGGCTTCCATGTGGAAGGGTAGTGCCAGCTCTGCTATTCTACATGCGGCCATCAATATTTAAAGATGCAGCGGGCCACATCTAAACGTAATCCATTTTGTGTGTGAAGGGACAGTAAAAAAGCCTCAGGGGGCCGCATTCGGCCCGCGGGCCTAAAGGCTCATACACACATCCGACCATAGTCTTTGGAAAATGAAAGATCACAGACCAATTTTACACCCTTCCATGTAGTATGAGAGCCATACCTACACAGTCTATTCTATGGAGCTGAACTCCTCATCAGACAGAAATCTTTGCAAGATGCTGCACACAAAGATGCTGTACAGACACAAAAGATCAGTATCTGCAAAAGATCTGTTCCTGCCAAAGATCTGTTCCTGTAAATTGCATTCATAGTCTATGATATCTGCAGATCCTCATCCTCCTTGTTTAACAGGCATTCATCTGCAGATCAGATCCACCAGGATGGATTTTCAGATCTCCAGATGATTGTCTGATCTGCAGATGAATGTCAGTTAAACAAGGTGTGTATGATGATCTGCAGATCTCATAGACTATGAATGCATTTTGCAGGAATGGATCTTTTTCAGGAACAGATCTTTTGCAGATACTGATCTTTTGTGTCTGTACAGTATCTGTGTGTGCAGCATCTTGCAAAGATTTCTATCTGATGGGGAGTTCAGTTCAGCTCAATAGAATAGACTGTGTAGGTATGGCTCTCATACTACATGGAAGGGGGTAAGATTTCTGTCTGATGGGGAGTGCAGCTCCATAGAATAGACTGTGTAGGTATGGCTCTCATACTACATGGAAGGGGGTAAGATTTCTGTCTGATGGGGAGTGCAGCTCCATAGAATAGACTGTGTAGGTATGGCTCTCATACTACATGGAAGGGGGTAAGATTTCTGTCTGATGGGGAGTGCAGCTCCATAGAATAGACTGTGAAGGTATGGCTCGCACACTACATGAAGGGTGGTAAGATTGGTCTGTGATCTTTCATTTTCCAAAGACTATAGTCTGATGTGTGTATGAGCCTTTAGTTTGAGGATCACTGCTGTAGTGACATATAGCTGAATGAAGTAAATTATTCAGGATACCTACTTTCATGGTAATTATCCTGGTTTTAGTATTAGAAACACTTCCTATGATGCTAATTCCCCAGACCTTGAGCATGGGGATGATATTCCGGGCAAAGGTCGGGGTTATAACCTGAAAAAGTTATGCTGAGTTTAAAAAAAGAAAAAAAAAAGAAAGAAACACTTCCTGTATCTATATATTGGTATTTAGCCCGCCCATTTAACTATGCTGAATCCTCCTCCCAGAGCATTCTGGAAGACCAAGCAATATTTTCACTGACTTTGGAATTCTCAGAAAACAAACATTCCGCAGAGATCACCTGACAGGACTAAAAATGTTGCCACCTGTGATAAATTTAAAAAATGTACATCGGGGTGAGGAAATATTTTATAACAGGCAAACACTGGCTAACAAGACTATAATGTGAGCTTCGACAACAGGAATACTGTTTAGGTACCTTTCATAGCCAAGCCCCTTATAAAACCACACCTCCTTCGAGGATAAAATAAAGAACATCATTTTATAATTATGACGGTGTAAGGATAAGAAATACACAATGCAGAAAAATGTACTGTCACGGACGGTTGCGGGGCCGCAGGCGCGTCCTGTAACCGCCCGTGAAGAAAAGCGATCGCACTCGATTCTCTGCGTCGATTGCGCTTCAAATCGATAGAATCTGGATTTATTGTGTAGGAGGTCTGCAGTCCTTTCTTAGCAGAGGAATAGCATCACCTTAACTGCAGGATGGCTCTTTTGATATGCTAATGAGCCTGGGCCCAGAGAGTCCCTGGCTTCAAGCTGTGCTGATGGCCCATCCATCAGGTATAAGGTGACAAACACCATGACAGAACCAATTTAGAGTGAGGAAACTCAGACACTCCGACTCCTTTTCCCAGCAGGGAGCCGACATGTGGCTTGCTGCTGCCAACTTCAAAGAACCTTTGCCTGGGAATGACCTGGTATAAATCCCAGGGGTCTCTCATATTCCATAAATTGCTATATGTATCATATTTTCTGTGTTGCCAGGCTGGCAGACCCTCCAAACTAACAGAGCAGGTAGGGCCCTGCCTGGCGTTGGTTCTGAGAACATTTCAGAACCTTCTGAGGTAAAGACTGCCCGTTAGGCAGTCCAACAGTGCCCTAATGGTACCACAGGGGTCCCACCCCTCATGTTTGGTATCAGACTGCTGGGTACATCGAGGCAGATCTGAAAATATTAGTAAATCTGCCCTGACCTGTACGGTTCTGTGAGATAGAGCCCATATATGGGTAGATATGATTTCTAGCCCCAGTACAAGAGGAGGGCTCATCTCATCTTTGAAGGAGGTGTATAGCTCCCCGCCCTCACTCCCTCCTACTGAAGCCCCTCGCAGACGGGGCCGCTTTCAAGGTGTACTGGGAAGGTGGGAGACTGTACAGTGAGTCTGTACAGCCCCCTACCGGTAGATCACACGCGAATACCAAATGGCTTGTGGTCCCGAGTGCGTTCAGGGGACATGTGCTGAAATCCGCACATGGTAATCCTCTGACAGGGCACTCGGGTGTCCGCAAGACACTTGCCGGTATTCGGAAACAGTATTATTGGCCCCGGATGAACAGGGATGTAGCGAACTACTGCAGGGCATGTGCCGTCTGTCAGGAGCTGGGAAGGTCCAGGGATTCCCGCGGGGTTCCCTTGGGTCCACAGCCACTTGGCAGGGGAACCCTGCGTGGGCTGGCTGTTGACCTAACCAACCCACTGCCCGTTGTCAGCAGTCCCGGCAGACACCACGTCCGACTGCAGTGGCGCAAACGCCCTGTCCAGAACGGTCCATGTCGGGTCAACCCTGAGGGTAGCAGACTGCGACCGGTCCAGGGGAACCGAGCCACAGGCTCCAATAGGTTTTCCCGCCGCACCGGCAACCCGAGACCCGTCAGCCAGGTTGGCCGACCCGCAGCGGGCAGCCGACCCCAGAGCGCCAACGGGGAACTAGATCAGATCTCGCAGGTTAGCGGCAACGACACACATCTTGCTGATGAATGTCTATCTGCCTTCTCCCCAGGGAGGGCTGTCACGGACGGTTGCGGGGCCGCAGGCGCGTCCTGTAACCGCCCGTGAAGAAAAGCGATCGCACTCGATTCTCTGCGTCGATTGCGCTTCAAATCGATAGAATCTGGATTTATTGTGTAGGAGGTCTGCAGTCCTTTCTTAGCAGAGGAATAGCATCACCTTAACTGCAGGATGGCTCTTTTGATATGCTAATGAGCCTGGGCCCAGAGAGTCCCTGGCTTCAAGCTGTGCTGATGGCCCATCCATCAGGTATAAGGTGACAAACACCATGACAGAACCAATTTAGAGTGAGGAAACTCAGACACTCCGACTCCTTTTCCCAGCAGGGAGCCGACATGTGGCTTGCTGCTGCCAACTTCAAAGAACCTTTGCCTGGGAATGACCTGGTATAAATCCCAGGGGTCTCTCATATTCCATAAATTGCTATATGTATCATATTTTCTGTGTTGCCAGGCTGGCAGACCCTCCAAACTAACAGAGCAGGTAGGGCCCTGCCTGGCGTTGGTTCTGAGAACATTTCAGAACCTTCTGAGGTAAAGACTGCCCGTTAGGCAGTCCAACAGTGCCCTAATGGTACCACAGGGGTCCCACCCCTCATGTTTGGTATCAGACTGCTGGGTACATCGAGGCAGATCTGAAAATATTAGTAAATCTGCCCTGACCTGTACGGTTCTGTGAGATAGAGCCCATATATGGGTAGATATGATTTCTAGCCCCAGTACAAGAGGAGGGCTCATCTCATCTTTGAAGGAGGTGTATAGCTCCCCGCCCTCACTCCCTCCTACTGAAGCAGGGGCATAAGAATGGCTGAGGACCCAAACTCAGGGTCCTCCACACTGAACCATCTTGCACTCATCAGATGCCAGCTTGAGGATATGCTGGCATCCACCTGGTCTGAACTCTGAACTCTGGACTTTGAAACCAAGGACTTTATGATTCTTCCCACAATAAGGACATCTTTCCAGGAACTAAGTATTTTTCTCCCTTCTTTTATTTTTATACTGGCTATTACTGTTTTCATAATTGTTGATTTTCATAATTGTCTGTATATATTAATTATTTATATTGCGTGAATAAACGACTTTCCCCAAGTCATTCACTGTTTCGCTACCCTGCTTATCAGCACACCCAGAACTGATCCCGGGTCTCTGAAGATACGCTACTGTTTGTTTGTTGTTGGCTAGACAGAATATCGTGTGTTTAACCGTTTTATTCGCAGGATTAGTCAGTCAGTTAGTGGGCCCCACGGTCCCATAGTAACCGCGGTGGTGGCAGTTTACTCTGAACCAGTGGGTGACGTTGTAATCACCCGTGTCTCACAGGCTCCCTTCTGAGTTGTCTGCGGCTAATTCTTAACGGTTCCTGCGCATTGACTGCGACCAGAGTTCGCACGATCTGTGCGCTGGCACCGTTTAGAAGGCTAAGTGCGGTCAGCCACTGAGGGCCCTTGTGACATGTACCTTTATTTCAAAATCAACATCCATCACCACACATTGCAGCAGCTCCATCATCTGTAATATGTGATAATCGGGATAGAATAACTGGAGACAATCTGATTATTGCACATCTATAACACGTAAAGACTTAGAAAAGCTGTGTTTTGTCTTCTTTTTTACAAAGCTTAAACACATAAACGTATTTCCCCTAAAATCCCTACCCACAGAAGGTGTAAGTTGTGCAGCGCAGCCATTCTATATATCAGTGAGCAGCAATAACTATGTCCCCACCACAGGTTATTTTCCCTTAAAAACCAGAGCAATGTTTTACACTTCACGCTCCTCCTATTCATTCAGCAATAACCTTATCACTACTTATCACACCTAGATGATCTATATTTTTGTTTTTTGAGGGACAAACTAATCTTTCTTTGGGAGGCACTTTTTGCTAAAAATATTTTTATTTCATATGCCTTTTAAGCAGCGATGAAGGCCAGAAGGTGACAACAGCCACAAGATGTGACATGACCTGATGATACTGCAGCTCAGCTACAGAATATATATTATTATTATTATCATACTATATTTAAACATTAAATCTGATTTATGATGTCATATCCCCTTCCCTCAGCCTTTCACATCCTGTGGGAGTTTACCACAATTTAGAGCGCCGCCCTGTGGGAGTGGCCACAATCTGCACACCCCTGGACCTAGCTCTTACACAGCTCTGTGATTAGCTGGTAAACTCCGCAGAGCTCTGCCATTTGGATTCCTAGTTCTGAGTATAATCTGCAGGGGGGAGTTAACTTACCCTTGTTGCTGCCTATAGGCGATGTGCTCCACGTTGCGTCCAGCATGTTCCGTGTCACTCCGATACCTCATCCTTCAGGGTTTAAAGGAGGAAGCATTGGAGAGACAGAACGTGATGGAATGCGACATGGAACGCATTGGCTACAGGAGGTGACAAGTTTAAGTTAACTGCCCCCTGCCACGGCCAACACGTTTTACTCGTAATTCGTAATCCAAACAGCAGAGTACTGCGGACCTCCTGCCTATCTGTGATATCTTACCCCACAGTAAGATGTCTGTCTGGACTAGTCCATGTCTTCATAGGGGATTCTCAGGGATATATTTATTTTCAAAAGAACTTAGTGAATGGCAGTTTCTCTGTCCAACTGCCAAAAAACTGTGTAGCGAGCAGGGAAGCTGGCCAGCATCTTTGTTTAAATCCTTTTTAGGGAATATCTTTATAAAGAATAAAAGCCTTGCTGAGAATCCCCTATGAAGAGATGGACTAGTCCAAAACCTGTCACTTCTGTCAGATTTCTACTGCCTACTGTAAGTGACAGCAACACAGGAGAAAAGTAATTTATGGCTCATTTTACTCTGGAAAAAAACATACTTTTTATTTGTTTATGTTTGCACATATTTTACATTTTACAATTGTTTGCCATAGTGCCCCTTTAAGGTTCACTTAACGACAGACAGCTTGTGGACAGCTTGGGAGCAGATGACAATGATCATTTTACAAGTCCGTGACAGACTGCTTCTCTTGTGAGATCACTCAGTGTGTCGTCACGTGTGTACAATTGTTGCTGGCATGAATTGTCGCTCAAAACCGTACGCTGCAATTGTCTGTCGCCTCTCAGCTAGAGACATTTGTATGCCGTGTGTATGTACCTATGAGAGACGTATCTGACAATCTAATCTGCATGTCTGTATGTTGTGTCCTCCTCAGGCCTCCAATGTGTGGCAGTGATTGACTCTCTCCTACAATACATAACATCACATTTACTGCAGATGTTCTATAGACAATGGATCTGTAAAGACTTTCTGTGTTGCTGTTATCAGCCAATCACATTGCAGCTGTCATGTACAGGTCAGACAATGGAGGACAAATCTGGATCCCCCCTTCAGCTTCACCAATCATCTCTATTACAGGAGCCTCTGTCCCTCTCTCATTATAAATGTTCTCTTACCGGGAAAATGCCACTTTTCCTATAAATTACCATAACTATAGAGAAGTGCTGCACAAGTCTCTCTGCAATTTAATGTTACTAAACATTATTATTTACTCTGCAGCCGGCTAACAATTTCCATACTGACAGTAACTCAATTTACTCTTCTGTGTAACCATGGCAAGGGAAATATTAGAATTGCTGCCATACACTCTTAATGGCACAGCCCTTAAACCTGATACAGTTGGTCATTGCGTAACTGGGTTTCACATTCTGAAAAGCGGGCGGAGCCACAAACAGCCAATCAAATTTCTTTCATTTCAATGGGAAAATGTAAATTATGAATACCAAGGACCACAAAGCTCACAAATTTGGTTATTGAGTGACTGTGTGTGAAGGTTAGAAAAGTGGGCCATCAACAGCCAAATTCATACCCGGGCAACGCATCAGCTAGCTATTAATAAATGTTTCTAAATTGAACGTGTACAAGTTCATCGCTACATTGCTAAAAAAGAAAAAAAGAACTATTAGATTATAAAAAACAAGACCTATTCTAAATAATAGGTGCATACCATCAATTTATAAAAAGTTATAACATTTTAAAACGCTTCAAATAACGTTATATGCATCATAGATGGAAAAGAATTTGGATTACGTTACGTTAAACATCGTTTTATAACATTTCAAAAATGTTTACACTAATTGTCACGAGATCTACTGTGAATCTGGTTGCTGTGCAGGAATATAAACTTTTATACAGTTTGCAGTAATTTTAATACATGAATAAAGTGTATATTAGCTGCTTTACATTATATTATCTCACACCTCCTGGTTGCTTCTCTTCCCACATATCTTTATAGAACCTTTTCCAACATATAATACAGTATGGAGGGGCAGGGCTGTATTTAGGATTTTGGCTCCCCTAGGCACCTCAGACCTTTGGCACCCCCCCCCCCCATGGGGTGAAGATGGGCATGGTTACACCAGTGGGCAGGGCCACTGCATTTGGTGGGTGGGGCCCCAATTTTAAGGGGCGTGGCCACAAACTCAAATGGGCGGGGCCAGAGACGTTACCTTGGAATGGTGCAACAAAGTCAGTGTGACCGTGTTTCCTCTTAAATATGAGTGAATAGGCCTCTAAACAACTAACTGTAGTATTCCCATAAACACACATTGAACCTGGTTTTCTCCCTGAAAAATGGTATGAGTAGCTACTAAAGACAGTCAGTGAATGACCTAACTATGCTGTAAAGTGCTGAGGAGGTCATTGCTACATAAATACATAATAGGACTGTAGCCAATGACTATGGTAGGATTAGATTGTGATCCCCATGAATACAATCAGTGGCATGGCTTGGCTATGTACTCTAAAGTGTTGCAGAGGTTAGTGCTATGTAAATATGTACTGATATGTTTGGAATGATTAGATTGTGAGCACCTCTGTAGATGGTCAGTGACATGACTATGCATGTACTCTAAAGTGCTGCTGAATGTCAGTTCTATTTAAATACAAAATATGGTTACATTACACTATAGTGGGAATAGATTGTGAGCTCCAGTAAGCATAGGTCAGTGATATGACCATGTACTCCATAGGCAAATGCATGGGGGTCACAGAATCCCCCCCTCAGACCAGTTCCAGTGCAATGTCTGGGGACAGGCAGAAGTTGACACCCAGAATATTTGACTGCAGGCATCCTGCAGCTCAAAGCACTGCCCATTTCTTTCCCTGATACAGTTGACTTTTGATATAGCAGTAGAGTGTACAGAGCATGGAAACGCTCTGGGGAACTTAAGAGTGAGGTATATGAGCCCAGCCCTGTGCCCTGCTGTGTGAATTCTTACTTTTCTCTTCATTAGCAATGTCAGTCGTCCTCTGTATTCAAACTGCTCCTGACTGATCCCATTGTTGATCAGGAGTAGATTGGACATTTAGGAAATTGTCAGTTCTGGGAAATGGCATTATGTTCACCCAGCATGATGTCCTATACTCTATTGTCCATGGGTGAGGAAGACCTTTCACGACTGTCCCTTGACCAAGTACAGGGGGCAAACCCAGTATTTGCAAAGTGCTGCAGAAGATTTTATCCACCATATTATGGATTTATATAGAACTGACATTCAATTAAGACTATGGTAGGGATTAAATTATGGAGCTCTGAAGACAGCAAGCCCCCATAACCACTTATGTCAGCCATTTTCAGTGTTTAGCATCTGAAACTTGCATAGACTTATATCTATAACCTTTTTAGCAACACTCCCAGGCTTCAGCCACCTCAGTGTCCAATGTATTTTTTTTTTTTTTTTTTTTAAATTGAGCCTGAACTTGCTGGGGATAAAACGTTAGATACCTTATATGGGTGGAAGGAAGGCTCTGGATTGTCCAGAAACTTCTGTCATCTAGGTAAGCATTTAACACTTTTGTCTTCCCCAGCAAGTTCAGGTTTGGTTTTACACATGTCAACATACAGTATGTCAATGCAGTTTTAAATATCAAGCTATTTTGTCAGTGCCCCTTGCCTAAAAAAAAGTTCAAATGCAGCTGGAATCCATTTTGAATTTGTAATTTATCTTAGACAAGAACTTCTAAATGTGATTGTTACGTTTAAATATGAAACATTATGACAAACTACAGTATTTTGTTTAACTCCTTTTATGAAAGTAATGAAAGTTGTCAAAAGTCATAACATGAACATGCATTGCTCCCACACACAGGGAGAAGTTACAGCAGCATATTGCAATTTAGTGATCAAATCACAGATTTTATAATCGTGCAAAAATAACTCATGACCCGCACAGGGGTGATGAAGAATCATACAAATATAATAGTGCAGAAATAACTCATGACCCGCACAGGGGTGATGAAGAATCATACAAATATAATAGTGCAGAAATAACTCATGACCCACACAGGGGTGATGAAGAATCATACAAATATAATAGTGCAGAAATAACTCATGACCCACACAGGGGTGATGAAGAATCATACAAATATAATAGTGCAGAAATAACTCATGACCCGCACAGGGGTGATGAAGAATCATACAATGGACATTGTCTAAGATAAATTTAACAAGATAAATGTGAAAAAAAAAAATCAAACTAACAATTCCATTCAACATTGTCATCTCCAATTAACACTTTTATTTGACTAAACGGGTAATCCTAATCCAGCTATATGCATTTCTAGGAATGGTAACAGCCTTAGGCCACATACACACATCAGACCATAGTCTTTTGAAAACGAACGATCACAGACCAATTTTACCCCATTCCATGTAGTATGAGAGCCATACCTACACAGTCTATTCTATGGAGCTGCACTCCCCATCAGAAACAAAATCTTTGCAAGATGCTGCACACACAGATGCTGTACAGACACAAAAGATCAGTATCTGCAAAAGATCTGTTCCTGCCAAAGATACGTTCCTGCCAATTGCATTCATAGTCTATGAGATCTGCAGATCATCATACACACCTAGTTTAACTGACATTCATCTGCAGATCAGACAATCTGCAGATCTGAAAATCCATCCTGGTGGATCTGATCTGCAGATGAATGTCAGTTAAACAAGTTGGGTATGAGGATCTGCAGATATCATTGACTATGAATGCATTTTGCAGGAACAGATCTTTTGCAGGAACAGATCTTTTACAGATACTGATCTTTTGCAGATACTGATCTTTTGCAGATACTGATCTTTTGAAAGTGTACAACATCTGTGTGCAGCATCTTGCAAAGATTTGTCTGATGGGGAGTTCAGCTCCATAGAATAGACTGTAGGTATGGGAGTCTCATACTACATGGAAGGTCTGTGATCTTTCATTTTCCAGACTATGGTCTGATGAGTGTATGAGCCTTCTACAACCACCATTACATAGAAAAGTTAAATCAGGCCTCACTTGCCGGTATCAGAAGTAGCTATAAAGTCAAAGACAGTGCTTACTACTAATCAAGCTTGGATGGGCTCTATATGTAACAAATAACAAGTACTAAAAACTGCAGTTTAAATGCAGAGCTCTGCTAAGTTGCCACAAAGTGTTTACCTGTTCCCTTATCGAACGAATGGTGTGCATGGATGCATGAAGTGGGTTTTTTGAGAGTGGGGGCGTGCTGAGACATCTATGAAGCTCCTATGGGGTTTTTAATTATAGTGGTTTGATACACATTCTTGAATATTGTTCACAATAAAGTAATGTTTGATACCGGCAAGTGAGGCCTGGTTTAACTTTTCTATGTAATGGTGGTTGTAGTAGATTGAATATCTGAGTTAAAGGCCTACATATATTTGGAACTGTTGCCCAGAAGGTGCAATTGCACACAGCACGGTCAGCTCCCAGTTACTTTGCCTATAGGAGACCAAGTCATTTTTTGTAGTGTGTATGAGCCTTAACAGGTACCCAAGGTCTTGATTTTCTTGTCTTCTAATCAAAGACTAAAGGTGCGTACACACATTGGATTTTTCCAAACGACCGGTGGTTTGGACGTTTGAATGTCCTGTCGTTTGGATGTCAAATCAGGCATGTGTACAATCGGTCGTTCAGCTGATAAGACTGGTTGTGACGGATCCGCCTGGTAGATCAGTCAAATCCTGCCTTATCAGGTGAACGACCGACTGTACACACTCCCAATTTGACATCCAAACGACCGGTTGTTTTGAAAAATCCGACATGTGTATGAGCCTTAATGGTGCCCATACATGATACATTCTTGTTTTTACAAATTTACCAAATCTATGTAGTATAAGAGCTTATAACAATCCTTTCAAAGCATTTTCAATCCATTGGCTCTTACACTATTTAGATCTTATGTAAATCTGTACAATCAAGATTTTATTTTGTATGGGCACCATCAGTATCCATAAAGCAGGCAAGATCCTCAGTTAAAGTACACCATAGTTGCCACCCACATACTGTATATATTTTTTCTTGCTTTGCACCACATCATAGTCTATCAGGTCCCTCATGCTGGGTACACACGATGAGATTTCCCGTTCGATTTGCGGATCGATTCGATTAAATCAAACATGTTCGATTGGATTTCGATCGTTTTTTCCGTCGATTTTGCATACCTATCATGAAAAAAACGATCGAAATCCAATCGAACATGTTTGATTTAATCGAATCGATCCGCAAATCAAACGGGAAATCTCATCGTGTGTACCCAGCATCAGTTTCCTCCCCACATAGTTGTGCAGCTGCCCCCTCTGAAAGAGCTGTGACTAGAGCTTAAAAGACCACTATCACGAAAAAAAAGTAGGCATTTAAAATCTGACAGAAACGACAGGTTTTGGGACAATCCATCTCGTCGTAGGGTATTTCAACGGTTTGCTTTGTTTTCAACAGCATTTCCAGAACAGCAGTTTAACAGACAAAATAGCAAGATACCAGCCGGCCTCCCTAATCACTTGCACACTATTATGTCAGTTAGATTTTACAACTGTTCAGGAAATGCTGTTGAAAACAAAGAAAGCCCTGAGAATCCCCCTTAAAAAGATGGACTGGCTCAAAACCTGTCATCTGTCACATTTTAACTGCCTACTTTTTTCGCGATAGTGGTCCTTTAAGTCACAGCCACTGCGCATGTGCGAGCCTGTCTGTGCGATGGATTATGCATACAGATGGGACTGCAGATTTGCTATAGCTGCAACTACAGCTGTAGTTTCAGATCTTTTCAGACCTGAAATACTATGGAGGATGGAAGAACTCCCTGGTAAGTTAAAAATCACTGCATGCTGCAACACAGTACAAAAATAGCATAGTGCAAAGAAAGTCCCAGCTCAAGGTATCCATACTTCACCACTTGGAATGTGATGTAACAGAATGCATGAAATCAATATACAACCTAATGTGTTGCTACCCTTGCACACATTTATGTTCTAATAAATGAGCATTGTAAATGTTGACTTGTTGAATCTGCACTGTCATTTACCAAGTACCAGTATGTGCATTTTTAGTCACCCAATTTAATATATTAATGTTCACCTTAGCCTGCGCTACATTGAAGGCCACCACTTGTGTCCTTATTTCCATTGCATTATTTGGATGTTATAATGCAATGCAATGCAATGCTATGTTTCAAAGTGAAGCAAAGGAAAAATACATTAAAAGTACACCTGAAGCAAGAGGGATGTGATGGCATTCATATTTATCTCTAAACAATACCAGTAACCTACATACCCTGCTGATTTTTCTTTCATTAGTAGTTTCAGAATGACACACCTGAAAAGGCACATGACTAGTGCAGTAAGACTTCAGTCAGAAACAGATATGCTTGTTTAGGGCTATGGCTAAAAGCATTAGAGGCAGATAATCATCAGGACAGCCAGGGAATGTGAATTTTTGAAAAGGAAATAAATGAGGACTCCATATCCTTCCCGTCCAGTGTCATTGAACTACAGAAGATTAGGGATGGCTAAGGAGTCTCAGAGTTCATGCAGAAATCTGCAATTGTATATGTAAATGTATAATTCTCGAAAATGGATCTATGAAATACTTCCATGGCAGTATTTGGTCTATTTTAAAGCTGTAGAAACTTGTATAGTTCGCCACAAACTTTAATTGGACGCTTACTCGAGTCTAAGTAAAGGAGTCGTAAATATCAGAAAGTGAAAGTCGTAAAGAATTTATCTAATGAATCATCAATCCCCAGGCCCAGCAGTAACCCAAGAGGTGTTCAAAATAGAAAAGTACAAATATTTCTCAGAAGAGCATGAGCCCATGTCTATCACTGAGGGTCTTCTCAGCATTGGCCTCAAAACCCAGGACAATGCCAGTGTTACATTTGGTGGCATACGACAGTATAAATCTGAAAGTGTACCACATTTTAGTGGAGCATTCTTGCACAATTATGTAAGGTTGTATAAGAACACGCTTTTCATTAGGGATACTCACTGAACTAAAGAGGTGAAACACCTGTGTGATTGTAAAAGACTAAGATAGTTAACGTTATTACACTAAAGGTCCAAAAAAAAGTGCCCACTCTGGTGATGTGGAATAATCCACCAGCTAAATACTCCCAAGTTTACAACTAAATGAAAGTTACTGGTTGTGGAAAAGTTCCGGCATACGGTGTAGTGGGGATTGCAGGTAATACTTCAATCTAGTAAGCTTCCATACTTTCAAGGAGTTGGTGGACAAAGTGAAGCATCCCCAGGCTTAAGCCATGCTATCTATTTAGGACCACATTAATCCAGTCACCAACTGTGGATTAGTCCTCCAAGCTACACCAAATAGAAATGTTTTCCCTCTGCACATACCAAGGCAAGATTTTCTTTTTCAAATGAACGGGTACTACCTACACAACATATGTCAAAAGCTAGCGCTATGTCCCCAAAGAGGGAGAGATGATAAATTTGTAGACCATAGAGGTCTATAACGCACAGTTGGTTCATGTTAGCTGCCTCAGCACTAAATGATAGAATTCCGACATCTCCTCCCAATCTTCCTCGGAGAGGTCAGATATGTTGTTTGACCTGACTACGGCATTCAGGTAAAAGTAACCCCTTTAGGATTAGGACCATAAACGGTCGAAATTTTTATTTTATAATTCACAGCAATAAATTGTAGATACTCAGTCCACAGGCCTACTAAGAGGAATTATGCCCCCATTTCTTTGAAGTTTTGCAGCTGTTGCATCTTAAATGTATTTTTCACATCCTCCACAGTGCACTGGGAAGGGCTACCAGAAGAGGTCTTAGGGCAATAAGATAATCCAAACAGGAAAATTAGGCATGGATGAGCTTTAACTTATTTTTATCTGGAAATTGTATAAAGGCACAAGACTGAAATTGCCATGAATATGAAAACCGCATGAACTATGAAGCACTGAAACAACTGCCTACTAAAAGTATGATTATTCAAGAATTTTGGTCTGATAACAAGTAGCACATGTGTCAACATTGGCATTAGGCTAAGGCCACACCCATCGAAACACTGGTTGATGTAGTGTATATGGATACACAATCCCCTTGGGTTACCCCTCTTACATCAATTAATGCATATAAGTATTAAAAACTTGAAAAATCACCTTCCTATAAACTGACATAGGATTCAAGCACTAACCACTACGGTCTTGAAGTGCTAGCTTACCCCACTGACTCAGTAACAGTTGTTATATTCCAAGTATGGCAACTGCTTAGAACAGTGGTGCATAGTACTGCTCTGTGGTTATTGCCAACAAGACACTGGGCCAACGGGTGTTGGTAATGCCCTTTTGAACCCCCAACAGAAGGCCAAGAGAGTAGTTAGTAGCGGAAACTACAAGGGAGATGAGATTAACTACACGACACTCCTACAGTCAACATGTTTCACCCTTACGACAGTGCTTTGACAGGAACCACCCACAAGTGCACAAATCATATACAGAACTCCCACCATCACCCCCCCCCCCCCCCCCCCAAAAAAAAATTATATTATAGCAACTGGCTGGTAGTATACCAGTATGTTGCTATAATCGATCTCACTTTTTTCATTGGTGGTGTTTTTATTTGTGCAGTTATGGCTTGTTTGTGAAGTCAAATCACTGTCCTAAGGGTGAAAAATGTTGACTGTAGGGGTGTCGTGTAGTTAGTAGCAGAAAGTACAAGGGAGATAAGATTAACTACATGACACCCCTACACAACATTTTTCACCCTTAGGACAGTGCTTTGACTTTGCCACAAACAAGCCACAAGTGCACATATAGATAAAAACCACCACCAATGAAAAAAGTGAGATCGATTATAGCAACATACTGGTATACTACCAGCCAGTTGCTACAATAAAATTTCTTATTTTTGGTGTGATGGGAGTTCTGTTTATGATTTGTGCACTTGTGGGTTGTTCCTGTCAAAGCACTGTCCTAAAGGTGAAACATGTTGACTGTAGGGGTGTTGTGTAGTTGATCTTCTCTCCCTTGTAGTTTCAGCTACTAATGACTCTCTTGGCCTGCTGTTGGGGGTTCAACCGGGCATTACCAACACCCTTTGGCCTGGTGTCTTGCTGGCAATAACCACAGAGCAGTACTATGCACCACTGTTCTAAGCAGTTGCCATACTTTGAATGTAACAAAACTGTTACTGAGTCATTGGGGTAAGTGCCTGTTTCCACTACACGTAGATTGGATGCAGAAAAACTGACTCCAATGAATGCCTCTGGGCCTGTTTCCATGAAACGCGATTTTTCTGATGCAGATTTTCCCATAGGCATTCATTGGAGTCAGTTTTTCTGTATCCAATCTGCGTGTAGTGGAAACAGGCCCTAAGCTAGCACTTGAAGAGTGTTAGAGTGCTCAGTGGTGGAGCCATATATATGTCAGTTCAGAAACACAAACAAGTCTTTCTTGCAAACTTATTTCACATGTTTTTGGAATATACTGAATTGATATGCATAAAAATAAGTTTTATCAATGCAAGATTGCAAATCCAACTGCATCATGTGTCTAGTTCAAGTTATATGCAAAAATCGGTGTTTATTCTAATTGCACATACATCAACATTGAGAGCACTAGGGGATGAATCTGAGTTTGTAGAAGAATGCCTAAACTTGTGTGGGAGAGGCCGACGAGAAGAAGAGTCCACTAGCCACTAAAGAACACATTTTGCGTCTAAGGAAAAATGAGAGGTAGGGTATTCCTCTGTAAGTAAAAAAAAAAACTTAACAATATCAGCCTCAGTGAAATGTTTAGAGTGCTTGTATGTAGTTGGCTGTGTTTGATGGTCTTCAACCTTATTGTTGCCACGTGTAAGGTTGATAATAGTCAGGTGCATTCAAAATTGTGTTTTGATGTTTATCCTATGTAATAGAGCTACAGATAGATACCCCAAGTATTTGAACACTGCACTTTTAAAGGGAAGGTTCAGGGAGGGTGGGGAAAAAATAAAAATCAATTTCCACTTACCTGGGGCTTCCTCCAGCCCGTGGCAGGCAGGAGGTGCCCTCGCCGCCGCTCCGCAGGCTCCCGGTGGCGCGCCCGACCTGGCCAGGCCGGCTGCCAGGTCGGGCTCTTCTGCGCTCCAAGTCCTTGTACTTCTGCGTCCCACGCCGGCGCTCTGACGTCATCGGACGTCCTCCGGGCTCTACTGCGCATGCGCAGTACAGCCCGGCGGACGTCCGATGACGTCAGAGCGCCGGCGTGGGACGCAGAAGTACAAGGACTTGGAGCGCAGAAGAGCCCGACCTGGCAGCCGGCCTGGCCAGGTCGGGCGCGCCACCGGAGACCACCGGGAGCGGCGGCGAGGGCACCTCCTGCCTGCCACGGGCTGGAGGAAGCCCCAGGTAAGTGGAAATTGATTTTGATTTTTTACCCACCCTCCCTGAACCTTTCCTTTAAGTTCTCACACTTGGAAGTCATGGAGGGGTCTGAAATTACCATTGTATATGCATTAAATTACCATTGTATATGCATTAACCACAACCCCCCCCCCCCCCCCCCACACACACACACACACACACACACACACACACACACACAAATAATAATAAAAACACACAATTCACATTGTGTCACTTTAAAAAAATTACATTTATATTGCATTGCTGGCTGCACATAAGTATTTGAGTACCTGGCAATCAGCAAGCATTCTAGCTCTCAAAGACCTGTCCAGACCTAAATCCAATAGAAAATCTTTGGATGGAGTTGAATCACTTGCTCTGAAAGTGACAGATCTAGAGGAGATCTGTGTGGATCAGTGGGACAAAATTCCTGTTGCAGTGTTTGCTAACCAGGTCAAGACCTATAGAAAACGTTAGCCCTCTTTTGCAAAGCAAGACTTAGTTCCAAGTGTAACAGATTTTCTCAGGTGCTCAAATACTTATGTGCAGAATTGCAATGCAAGGTTGCTAAGATCTTTTTTTATTTTTAATTGCCATCTCTCGCAGTGGGAATGCACCTACAATGTGAAGTTCAGACCCCTTCATGATTGCGAAGTGTGAGAACTTCTAAATTGCAGGGTCTTCAAATACTCACAGTACTGCCTATAAATTATTCATACCCCAGGCAAATTTTGACTTAAGTTACTTTGATACAACCATGAAGTAATTTTTCAATGGGAAAAGTACATAGTTGTCTCCCAAAAGATAAGACTGCACAAGAGGCATTGTGGGTAAACAAACATTTTTCAGTTTGTTTACATTTGAGCAAAGTGTCCAGTCCAAAATAATTCATACTCCCCACAAACTGTCAGCCTGTGGGAAAATCCAAAGTTTTTAACCGTTACAAATAGTCCAAGCTGTTCTAAAGCGTCCCAATTACCCCGATTAATTGGAATTAACTCAGCAGGTGAGAAACAGCAGCTCTCTGCAGTTGGTTTGTGGACAGTCATGGCTAAGACAAAGGAGCTCAGCGAGGACCTGTGGCTGCACATTGTGGGGCTGATCTCAAGTCAAGAAAAAAAAGGGACTACAAGGCCATTTCAAAATGTTTGCAAGTTCCATTGGCTACAGTGGAAAGTATTAAAGAGAACCAGCAACAAAAAAGTTCCCCTGAGAGTACTCACCTCGGGAGGGGGGGGGGGGAAGCCTCAGGGTCCTAATGAGCATTCACCCCTGTAGCTGCAGGCAATCCAGCGCTGGCTCACCTGAAGTGTCCCAGATTCCTCCCTTGACAAGCGCTGATTTATTTAACTTTCATGGCTCCAGCGGGTGCGCTGTTGAGGCTCTATGCCCGGAGATATGCGAAAATGGCCGATCTCCGTCGGGTCCGCTCTACTGCGCAGGAGACTTGCGGCTGTGCAGTGGAGCGGGCCGACAGCCATCGGCTATTTCCGCCCGTTCGGGGAGCTTTATCGCTGCCGTGGGACCAAGGACGGGGAAGCCTCAATAGGATCCGGAGGCTTCCCTCACCTGAGGTGAGTACCCCCCCAGGGGAGGGTTTTTTCGTTACAGATTGTCTTTTTAAAAAAAATACAAGTTGTTCCACACTGAGGAAAGTCTCAGAAGACAACTTGATTGGAAGCCATAAGTGACACCTGTGCTGGCCAGGAGGATAGTGAGATAGGTTAAAAAATAAAAAAATCCCAGGATCACAACCAAGGCCATCCTGGTGAATCTGGCCTCTATTGGTGGCAATTTCAAGGCGGACAATCCAACAGACACTGCACATTGCTGAGTTCCATGGATGCAGACCACGGAGGCCCCCGGTCTCCACATAAAGCACACTGAAGCTCGCTTGCCCCATGAAAATGCTCATCTGGACAAAGGAAGACTTATGGTCAGATGAAACAAATATTTAATTGTTTGGTCACAATGATGTTTACATCATTTGGTGTAAAAAGGAGAAGCCTTCAAAAAAAAAAAAAACACCATCCCCACTGTCGAACATGGTGGTGGGGACCTAATGCTTTGGGGGTGTTCAGCCAATGAATCAGGGAACCTAATCACAGGAAGCGGCACCATGAAAAAAGAGCAATACATGAGGATTCTCATCTCTGCAGATAAACTTGGCCTTGGGTACCAGTGGACATTTCAGCTAGACAACCCCCCCCCCCCCCAAAAAAAAGTGGTGAAAACATGGTTAGCCAGAGTCCTGACTTGAATCCAATTGAGAATATGTGGATGGAGCTAAAGATCAGGGTGATGGCAACAAGACCCTCCAACCTGAAAAGATTGAGCTCATTTCTAAAGATGGACAAAAATACCCGTGGAGGCGTACAAAACGCTTGTATTCAATTATAGGAAGTGTTTGATTACTAAGTAAATAGCCAATAAAGGCTTTTCCATTGATGATTGAGAAGGCTATGAATAATTTTGAACTGCTCACTTTTTGGCTCAAATGTTAACAGCTGAGAATGTTTTCCCGCATTAATGCCTCTTGGACATAATCTTATCTTTTGGGATACACCCATGTAAAAAAAAATAAAAATAAAAAAAAAATCTGGTTGAATAAAAAGAAAAAAGTCAAAATTTGCCAGGGGTATGAAGAATTATGGGCAGCACTACATGTTCCATACTGTATGTAATATTTAAAAGCTATCTTGTAATGAAAACTTGAGATCTTCTACATGACTGATGGTGCTTTGTGTTCCATCTTTTGGATTTATGGATTTGGCCTCCATCATCTATAAAACATTTGTTTATTGGTGGGTGCTGCCCTTCCTGTGCTGAGCAAGTATTAAAAAAAAAAATGCAGTGCAAGTTTGAAAAAAATTCACATCTTTTTGCGTCTTGCTCTTTGACTGGCGAATTTGTCAATGACATCATCATAGTTCAGAGATTTTGCCAAATCTGATTCAATTGCTAAGATGGCTAGTGCATTCAGTCGATCTTCGGTCATTGTAGACCTTAAGTAGTTCTTTATGCGTTTCAATGCTGAAAATGAACGTTCTGCTGAACAGTTAGTTGCAGGTGTACACAGGAACATTCTGAAGGCAATATCTACATTGTGGTAAATGGTTTGCAGGCCTTCCGTACGGATCTTCTTCAAAATAGACAGTGCTGAGCTGTTCTCATAGTTGATGGTTTTCAGGTGAGCACGAAAATGCAGGCATTCTTCTACAAACTCAGAAACATCCAAATCATTGTCATACAAATGAGCAAGTTCTTTGGCCTTCTGTACGACTACAGTTTTCTCAAACTTTGTAAGCTTTAGCAGAAACTCAAATTTTCCAAAAAAGTGCTTGTATGCCAATTTTCTCCTTTCCAGTTCAGATATGACGCTATCACATATAACAAAGAAGGTGTTGATAGAGAAATCTCGTCTTAATGCATGTTGATCTTCAGCAGCATTTCTTAGATTCTTTCTGTGGCGTATGTCATACTCTTTTTTAATAGATTTAGTTAGAGCATTGGACTCATAATTGTCAAACATCTCTCTTGTGTCCTTCACATACTGTGTCAGAGATTCATACAGTTCAACAACTGTTGACACATCAATATCCACTTTTTGTAGATTTCGGCTCACAGCCTGAAATCTCTCTAGAAGAGAACCCCAGAAAACCGCCATGAATGCAGTTTCTAGACGCTTCAATTGACGAAGGAGTCCGCATGCACTGT
Source organism: Hyperolius riggenbachi (assembly GCF_040937935.1). Lineage (NCBI taxonomy): Eukaryota > Metazoa > Chordata > Amphibia > Anura > Hyperoliidae > Hyperolius > Hyperolius riggenbachi. The sequence continues at coordinate 434,340,117 of NC_090650.1, forward strand.
TTCTAGTGGTAGCTTTTTCAGACACATCTTCCTCAATTTCTTGAAGTGCCTGTACAATTTCAGTAAATCCTCGGTTCAAGCTTCTACAGGCTTCCTCACGAGCTGACCAGCGTGTTTCAGACAATCTTTTTACAGTCAGTGCAGATGATGCTTTTAAGTGCTTCTGTAATACTTCCCAGCGCCCCGTGGAGGATGTAAAAAACGGAGCTGGGAAAAAAGGGCGCATGCCGCTAGTGGACAAAAAGGGCGCCGCCATTCACTCCCATAATAAATAGCGTTTAATGGGCGCCGAGTAGGAAAAAAGGGCGCCGGAGCTAAATAAAGTTTATAAACGGCGCCAGGAGCTAAATAAAGTTTACAAACGGCGCCCGGCGATGTTTAATGATTTATAACTGAACTTGTGGTGATTTACGTTTATAAAATGCACCCGTGCCGAATAAGGTTAATGAAAATAATAAACATATTTATCTTATTTAAATAATTAAAACATTATTTAAAGTTTTATCTCTTACTGTTTGTAAAACATTATTATTCACAAAATAAAGCGATCAGTACGTAACGTAAATTGCAAAAAAATTTTTGAATCCACAATTAGTAAAACATTATTATCCACATAATAAAGGGGGGTCTTAGGTTTAGGCACCAACAGGGGGGTCCTAGGTTTAGGCACCAAGAGGGGGGTCTAGGGGTTAGGGGTAGGTACAGGGAGGGTTACTTAGGCACCAACAGGGGGGGTCTTAGGTTTAGGCACCAACAGGGGGGGTCTTAGGTTTAGGCACCAACAGGGGGGTCTTAGGTTTAGGCACCAACAGGGGGGTCTTAGGTTTAGGCACCAACAGGGGGGTCTTAGGTTTAGGCACCAACAGGGGGGTCTTAGGTTTAGGCACCAACAGGGGGGGTCTTAGGTTTAGGCACCAACAGGGGGGGTCTTAGGTTTAGGCACCAACAGGGGGGTCTTAGGTTTAGGCACCAACAGGGGAGTCTAGGGGTTAGGGATAGGTACAGGTAGGGTTCTGTGTAAGAGTAGGCTTAGGTATAGTTTTAGTAAAATTTTAGTAATAATTACTAATGTATTACAACATTTATTACGAACGTAGTTATATTTATATCATCTTTATAAACAATATTTTCAAATTTTATTATAACAACAAACCATAAATGACGGTTATTCACAATAATATACAATTATAACAATTAAACATATATTATTGGTTTTTTTATAAACGTAATTATAAGTTTAACTTTTGAAACAGGGAAGATTAACGTTTTCACAATTTCCGATTTCATAAACATTATTTAATGATTTATAATTTTGTTAAACATTATTTGTAAACGAAATATAGCACACTATATTTATAAACCCTATTAATGATTAATTATTATTTAGAGTTTACACCCCGCGCCCTTTTTGTCCAGGCGCCCTTTTTGTACGTACGCGTAAAAAACACATGCAAGTGCTGCAAGACTTCAAAGAAGGCACAAGCCTCTCTACAGGATTCAGCTGCACAGGTTCCAACTAAATTTAAAGAGTGGGCAGCACAGGGAATGTACACAGCAAGTGGATTCATCTGCTTTATTCTAGCTTGAAGTCCACTGTACTGACCAGAGAGATTACTGGCGTTGTCATAGGATTGTCCACGACAGTCACTTATATTAAGGTCATATTCTTTAAGTGTATCCATTACAACTTCTGCAAGCTGTTGAGCTCCATGGCCAGGGTTAGGGATAAAGCATAGAAAACGTTCAGCTGGTGACCCGTTTTCTTTTACATATCTCACAATAAAGGAGAGCTGATCTACATGGGAAACATCAGGTGTAGAATCGACACTAATAGAGAAGTATTTTTCTTTTTTTGTCTCCTTGATTATATGCTTAAGTACTTCACCACCCATCACCTTAATGAATTCCTCACAGGTGGCAAAAGAAAGGTAGGATACCTTGCCTTTACCAGCATTGCCATATTTACAGATATGATCTGCAAGAAATGCATCATATTCTGCTATAACTTCAAGAAGCATCTTGAAGTTCCCACCATGACTTGAACCAAATTTATCATCTCTCCCCCTGAATGCAAGACCATGTGTGCCTAGAGCTCTAACAACAGACACAACTCTTTTTAGGACATTTCTCCAATAATTCATTTCCTGTACTAACTCCTCAGTTAGCATTTTATTAATTTTGCCAAGGGCATTACCTCTCATTTGCAAAGACAAAACACATGTCTTATGCTCAGCAGATCTTTCATGTGCATCTAATCGTGAGGCACAGTTTTTCCAGTCACAAAAACCGTTCACAGCTATGGAGGTTTTACTGCCAAACAAACGACATGGTGCACAGAAAAGCATACCAGTACTTTCAGAGTACACTAAATACTGTCGTGTTATCTTTTCATCATTAATTAAATGCTTTTCAAACATAGCTTTAGTAAGCATCCTGCACTTGCTGCCATACTGTCGCTTTGATTTTGAAAAGTCCGCATCCATATTCTGTTTAAAACCATTTACAGCCACATACTCTCTTGTAGCCTCTGTCAAATCCCAGTGTGCTGGATCTGGGCTTAACCCCAACAGGACAGTGTGTTCTGGATCCCCAACATAAACCGTATTACAATTATCAGTAAGGCAAGCATTTTCACATCTTTCCCTGTCACAATCAACTGCCTCATTTACTTGATTCTCAGCAACAGTGTCTTCTTGTACGACAGTGGTTTTCTCCACACTGCAACTAGTATTGTCCACAGACATGTCCCGCTTAGAAAAAAAAACATCGATTTTCGGTGTACTCTCGATCTGCTTGCTTAACTGCACACACTTTTTTTTGGCTTCCTTACGAAATTGAGCACCACTTAACTTCTTTTTCAAATTATTCATGGTGGCAATGACAAATGAACTAGAAAAAAAAAAATATATAGATATTAAAAAAAAACTTTATTTGTGCCAGAAAGAGTTAAATATCAGGTATGCAAGTGGCTGATTCAGCCTTGACTCAGACAGAAAGTGTCTACAGTGTGACCCTCGCTGATAAGAAATTCCAGCTATAAAACACTTTCCTAGCAGTAAAATAGCTTCTGAGAGCAAGAAAGAGTTAAAAAGAAAAAAAGGGGAATTTCTTATCAGTGAGGGTCACACTGTAGTCACTTCCTTTCTAGCTGCAGTGTGCTGATCTCTGAGTCAGGACCGAGTCAGACACTTACACATACCTGATATTTAACTTTCAGACAGAAAGAAAAAAATGGAACACAGCATAGTTATTTGTGTGCTAGGCAATGTACAAACACATGTCTATCTCATGTCACATTTCACTTCGGGTATCCTTTATGCAATTATTTAATCAACCAGTCACATGGCAGTTGCTTCAATGCATTTAGGGGTGTGGTCATGGATGGTCAAGACAATCTCCTGAACTCCAAAATGAATATAAGAATGGGAATGAAAGGTGATTTAAGCAATTTTAAGCGTAGCATTGTTGGTGCTGGATGGGCAGGTCTAAGTATTTCACATTAATAATGGTGTAAAAAGGGAAAAACATCTAGTATGCGGCAGTCCTGTGGGCGAAAAAGCCTTGTTGATGCTAGAGGTCAGAGGAGAATGGGCCAACTGATTCAAGCTGATAGAAGAGCAACGTTGACTCAAATAACCACTTGTTTCAACCGAGGTATGCAGCAAAGCATTTGTGAAGCCACAACATGCACAACCTTGAGGCGGATGGACCACAACAGCAGAGGACCCCACTGGAAACTACTCATCTCCACTAGAAATAGGAAAGAGGCTACAATTTGCACAAGCTCACCAAAATTCAAGCTCTACAAGCTAGATAATATTTATCTTCCATGGCTCCAGCCGGGACACTGTTTCAGCTCTCAGCGTGGAGATAGGCGGAAATAGCCGAAATCTGTCGGGTCCGCTGTACTACACAGGCAACTTGCTCCTGCGCAGTAGTGCGGACCAACAACGATCGGCTATTTCTGCCTATCTCTGAGCCGAGAGCAGATACTGCGCCTGTGCTGGAGCCGGGGAGGTAAATATTTACATCCCCGCTGTTCGGAGGGACAGTGAGACCACTGTGGGACACAGGAGGAAGCCTCGACAGGATCCAGAGGCTTCCCCCACCCGAGGAGAGTACCCCCCAGGGGAACTATTAAAGGTTCTCTATAACACAAGATGTGAACAACAATTTTTTCATTGTAAGTTTCCCTCATAGGAGAGATTAACTCACTGTTTGGAAGTCTTCCTGGCTGATTGTTTGCTGTGTTTATGGTTTGACTGGGGAAGTTCTCTTCTGATGTTCTTAGTCGCGCTGCAAATAAACACGATCTGGTTTACAAAAGAACCTAGCTAGTGTATGCATATTAGTTGCACGATGAAAGAAAAAAAATAAAATCTACAAAGTTCATGCATATTGCCACAACGCTGATGCTAAACCCAAGCAAACATGAATATAGCCCAAAGACAGTCACTACATTAACCTGCAACTGAGCACTGTGATGTTATAAAACATTCTGCAGGTCACTACACTAACACCTAAGGTGGGAGTATGTTGAAAGATCATGCATTGGGCTGTTCACTGCAGCCCATAGGCTTCCAGTAACATTTTCCATTCCATTTCCACCTTCTACACAAAACCAGGGGCGTAGCAATAGGGGGTGCAGAGGTAGCGACCGCATCGGGGCCCTTGGGCCAGAGGGGCCCCGAAGTACCCTCCCTCAACTACAGTATTAGCTCTCTATTGGTCCTGTGCTCATAATAATCTCTTCTGTAGATGCTTTGAATAATGGTAATCATTAACAAATTGTTCCCCATTCCCTTCTTGCACCTCTGACACTGTATTTGCCATTGGCAGGTTTGGTGCGCCATATCAATTGTTATGTATAGAGTGCTTGGGGGGCCCCATTGTAAAACTTGCATCGGGGCCCACAGGTCTTTAGCTACGCCACTGCACAAAACACCACACTCGGGCCTCTTGCACACTGCAAGCGATTCCGATTCCGCTTTTTAATCACTTTTTACATCCGATTCTGATTTGCAGTTTGCTCCGTGCACACTGCAAATCGGAATCTGAATCGGATGTAATAACCGATTAAAAAGCGGAATCTGAATCACATGCAGTGTGCAAGAGGCCTTTGGCTTCTTGCACACTGCAAGCAAATCAGATTCAGATTCAGATTTTTAATCTGTTTTTACATCCGATTCCGATTCAGATTTTTAATCTTAACTGCATGCTGCGTTTTTTGATCCGTTTTTCTGTTGAATGTATTCAAGGAAAATCGGAAACGGAATCGGAATCGGATTTGCAGTGTGCAGGGAGCCTTACACGTACTGTGCTCCAAGTTTCACAGTTTGTTAGTGGCCGATTAAAGCATAATCACCTCACTCACCCAGTGTATGGCTTCCAGAGGCCTGGTGGAGGTCTGCAGCAGCTGGCAGGCGGTCCTCTGCAGCAGGGTCTGGGGCTGCTGGCAGGCAGTGCTCTACAATAGACGGAATAGGAAATTAGTGTTATTATAAGATAGCATTTAGGATGGGAGTTCAATTGCGTTAGCATAAAAATATTAAGGGTCCTTTTCCATTAGGAGCAATTAGATCAGAAAATCGTATCATACCTGTTTGGACAATTGATACAGCACCATGATTAACATGCTAATATCAATGATTTCCTTCCACTAGTGCACTTAGATTTGTACTGAATTGAAACAGACTGCACAATTTCTGCTCATGCTTAACAGTGGAAAAGCACCCTTCAAGGACAGCCAAGGTCACATGTGGCATGATGACAGACATGTTTATGTAAAGTGCACAGCACACAGATAACTGCTATGTTCCTTTTTTCCGCTCTTGCTGAAAGGGTTAAAAAAATCATGTATACAAGTGACTATTTATAGGGGTCGGAGTACAAAGCAGCCCTCACTGATAAGCAATTGCAGACATAAAACACTTTTCTGTCAGTAAATGGCTTCTGATACCAGGAAAGAGATAGTCAATTGTTCATAGATTTTATCTCTGGCATGCTTCAACGACAGTGTCATTGAGAAAAGGGCATGAAACAAAAAACTTTAAAATTAGATTTAAATTAAAAAAAAAATGTGGGATAACTTAGTCATTCTTAGAAGGACTAGGATAGATACAATTGTTTTTCTCATTAGTTTATTTTCTACTCTGATTTCTTAAACGTTTACAGTACATGCGATTCATATTATTGTTGCAATAAAAATGCATGCCATGTTTTTCTGCTTGTGTTGCTAGCATTCAGGTAAAATTACAGTAGGAATCGCAAATCTGATTTTCAATTTGCAGTGTAAAACAAGCCTTACTGAGATTTTGCATGCGTGTACACCTTGATAAAACACCTGCAATTAAAATTAGTCTAGTTTTAGTGGCAGATTATAGTGTAATCTCTTCACTCACCCAGGATAGAAGTTCTTGATGCTTGGTGGCAGTTTGCAGGCCCTGTTATTCTCTTGATATTTTGTACAATTAGTAGTGGTTCCCTCCTGGGTGGCTCAGTGCGGCTGCAACACAATCTGGCCTATAGGTACAAATTCAAACACATCTTTAAACCCCAGCCATCCCATTCCATCTGACAGGACAAAAATTTGACAACCACTCAATCCTATGAGTATTGGCTGTATACATCCTATGCCATCAGCTAGGATCAGCCTTAAAGTGAACCTGAACTGAAAATAATTCAAAATAACCATAGACATGTCATACATTCCTCCCGTGTAGTCTACTCAATCTCTTTCTCCTCTTTGTCCTATTTGTCCGCTGTGATCAGTGGAAGTCCCCTTCCTCCATTTTAAAAATGGCCATTACCCCCTAACAGCTTCCTGGTCAGCACACTGTTAAACTAACATCACCCACTTGAGCCATAGGAAAACATGGACATTACCTTGCACAGTTATAACTGACAGCAACTTGTATATTTCAGTTCTGACAATTTTGCGGAGTCCCTGATGTAAGTGTTTTTATTTTGCCAACTATGGCGGTGGAATTTATTTCTCATTTTTTCCCCCAACATTTTCTATGAGAGAGTGTTGAAAAAGCATAATGCTGGATCCACACCATACCATTTTTTTGGCAGATTTACCTGCCAGATCGATTTCCAGCACGTCTGATCTAAGAATCAATCAATTTTTTGCGCTTTTATGAACAAATACTCTAGTTAAATAAAATGGGCATTGCTCAGAAAATTGTGGAGAAAAAAAAAAAAAGGATACTTAGATCAGACCTCCTGGAAATCTTGCAGTTAAATCTGGGAATTAAAATTGTATGGTATGGATCCAGCGTACATTGACCGATCTGACAATTTTATCTACATGCTTGATACTGCGGCAGCAAAATAGATCAGGATTCTGGACTGGCAGGCAAGGCAACTGGTTTTGTTTAAAAGGAAACCAACATATCACTCATTCACTCAGATTCAGTTACATTTTAAGTGGACCTGAACCCTTGCACAGGACAGAAGGTAAACAGAAATGTACCCTGTATGTATATAGACAGCCTGACTAATTCTCCCTCATCAGTGTCTTATCACAAGATAATTTTTATCTTTATATAAAACAAGCAGGAGGATATAAAAATGCAAATGAACCTGAAGCATGGCCTGAGACCAGGGGCGCCTCAAGCCACTTTGTAACTCCAAGTGAGAGAACCTGGGTGTGACACTCCCCCCACTTCCCCTCAGTTCACGGTTAACAAGAAGTTGTGTGTTCGTGTGTGTGTGTTCGTGTGTGTGTGTTCGTGTGTGTGTGTTCGTGTGTGTGTGTTCGTGTGTGTGTGTTCGTGTGTGTGTGTTCGTGTGTGTGTGTTCGTGTGTGTGTGTGTGTTCGTGTGTGTATTCGTGTGTGTATTCGTGTGTGTGTTCGTTCGTGTGTGTGTGTGTCACACCCAGGTTCTCTCACTTGGAGTGACGAAGTGGCTCGAGGCGCCCCTGGTCTCAGGCCATGCTTCAGGTTCATTTCCCTTTCCTTTTATATAATCTTTTACCATCACAATCGCAATGCAGCATAAACACCATAAAATCCTAATGCAGCAATAACACCGTAAATCAATGCAGCAATGAAACGCCATAAAACCACAATACAGCAATGACACCATAAGATAACCGCAATGCAGCAACGAAACACCATAATTTTAACATAAATTCGGAAAGGCAACACCATAAAATCGCAATGCAGCAACAAAACACCATAACAAAAACGCAATGCACCAACACAATTAATTAATCGCAATGCAACACCATAAAATAATCGCAATGCAGCAACAAAACACCATAAAACAACCGCAATGTAGCAATGAAACCCAGGAAAATTATAATGCAACTATCTTGAACCTGAAAATAATCATAATGCAACAATCTGGGAGGTAAGGTTAGGTATAGGACAGTTTGTTTAAAAAAAAAATTACATTGACAGAACCACCCCCCCCCCCCCTTTCCAAAAAAAAAGTTACATACTCACAGTTGCTCACAAGTGATGTCAATTTATGAATATCAAAGGCTGGCTGGGCAACTAGATAGCTGGGGCCTGCCTGGGTAGCTAAGCTTCTGAGAGAGAGAGCTGGCTGGGCTGCAGCAGGCAAGTCTGGCTTCACAGTCACTTGTGTCTCCAGATCCTCATGCGCTGTGTCAGCTAATGGCACCTAATGGAGGAGGGAGGACTGATAGTTAAAAACAGTTACACCACTGGACAGGGGATCTCTCTCCCACCCCCCCCCCCCCCCCCCAAAAAAATGTAAAATACTCACAGCAGTTGTGACCTCTGTCGTGACGTCCTCCTGGATGGCTGGATAGGTGCTGGGCCTTGTGACGTTGGTCTTTTTAAATTTCGGCCCGGCTGGCTCTGTCTGGTTAGCTGGGTCCTGCTGCCTGGGTAGCTTGGGCCTGCTGGCTGCTGCCTGGGCTGGGTAGCCTGCTGCCTGTGACCTGGGCAGCTGGGGCCTGGCTGCCTGTGACCCTGGGCTGGGGTAGCTAGTAGGTGGCCTGCTGCCTGGGCGGCTGGGGCCTGCGACCCTGGGCTGGGGTAGCTGGTGGCCTGCTGTGCTGCCTGGGCGGCTGGGGCCTGCGACCCTGGGCTGGGGTAGCTGGTGGCCTGCCTGCGACAGTGCGACCCTGGGCTGGGGTAGCTGGTGGTGGCCTGCTTCCTGCGACCCTGGCCTGGGGTAGCTCAGCTGGTGGTGGCCTGCTGTTTGGGCGGCTGGGGCCTGCGAGTGACCCTGGGCTGGGGACTGGGGTAGCTGTTGGTGGCCTGCTGTGGTGCCTGGGCGGCTGGGGTCTGTGACCCTGGGCTGGGGGTAGCTGGTGGCCTGCCTGCGACAGTGCGACCCTGGGCTGGGGTAGCTGGTGGTGGCCTGCTTCCTGCGACCCTGGCCTGGGGTAGCTCAGCTGGTGGTGGCCTGCTGCTTGGGCGGCTGGGGCCTGCGAGTGACCCTGGGCTGGGGACTGGGGTAGCTGTTGGTGGCCTGCTGTGGTGCCTGGGCGGCTGGGGTCTGTGACCCTGGGCTGGGGGTAGCTGGTGGTGGCCTGCTGCTTGGGCGGCTGGGGCCTGCGACCCTGGGCTGGGGTAGCTGGTGGTGGCCTGCTGCCTGCGACCCTGGCCTGGGGTAGCTCAGCTGGTGGTGGCCTGCTTCTTGGGCGGCTGGGGCCTGCGAGTGACCCTGGGCTGGGGACCGGGGTAGCTGTTGGTGGCCTGCTGTGGTGCCTGGGCGGCTGGGGTCTGTGACCCTGGGCTGGGGGTAGCTGGTGGTGGCCTGCTGCCTGGGCGGCTGGGGCCTGCTGCCTGTGACCCTGGGCTGGGCGAGGGCGCTTGCTGGGTACCTGTCTGCCTGGGCGAGTGGGCAGGCTTCCACCGATAATTAGCTGGCCTGCCGCCTGGCTGGGCTGGGTAGCTGTGGCTGGGCTGCAGCAGATGCTTCATGTGGGCGAGTCCCGACCCGACCCGACCACCTCATGTGTTGCTGTCCTCCAGGCTCCAGCGTGATGTAAAATGGCGGCGAGGGAGGAGGAGGAGGAGTCACTTTTCCCGGGCTCGACTAGTCCAAGTGCATGATTCAAATGGGGGGGCGGAGCATAGGAGGCCATAGGAGGCCATGTATTCATTCAGTCAATGGCAAGCCACGCCCCCCTCCCTTATGTGCAAGTGGCTCCCTCTGCTTTGGCTGGCTCATCGCTGTGATGAGAGTGTCAGAGCGAGAGCGCTGCGCACAGCCACAGAGAGAGACGAAACCATTGCGGATGGTGGCGGCGGGAGGGGGGGAGCGCTTGCAATTGCAAACTGTAAGTAACTGCTGGGCTGGCTGATACAGCGGCGCTCCCCCCCCCCCCCCCCCCCCCCCAAAAAAAAAAATAATAATAAAAAAAAAAAAAAAAAGTCAGGGGAAAAAAAAAAAAAAAAATAATATTATTTGAAACAGTAGCCACCCGCCCGCCCCCCCCGAGGACCCGCCCATGGCACCGGCCCACGGGTGCCTCTTAATAGATACGGCCCTGTGGAGGGGCTCAGTGAAGGTGGCAGTAAAGGTGTGGAGGTGTCTGATCGGGACACACAGATCATAAAAGGACAGCTGCCCCGCCTCATAATCCAGATATATCCTGACTCTGTTACTGGAGACATCGTCAGGTAACCGGATCACCTCACTGTCATGTCGCACATAACACTGATTACTATACCCATACAGACACCAGGACTTGTTATTTCCAATCACTGACTGATCTCCTCTCCTGTCTATACTGGGGTAACACATTCCTACACGCCACCCCTCTGATTTACTGACATCCACTTCCCAGTAATGTCGCCCTGAGGAGAAACTCTGTCTGCTTAACACCTGAGTGCATCCCTGAAATCTCTCTGGTGTTTCTGTGCGATTCTGGCAGATATCTGACCTGGATACAATTTTCATGTCATCTGATATATGGAGATAATCATTAGCTGTGTTTATATCCAGTAATATGTCTGCAGCCTCCTGTATGATGCAGCCTCCAGTCACCCCGGCTATTATATCAGATAACCCTGTGTATAATGTGTGTGAGATGAGAGCCACATCCAGATCCCGCCCATCATGTCTCTCTCTGTCCTCCTTATCCCCCTCCTCAGTGTCACACAAGTCACCTGTGTGTGATTCCTGTAAGACAGTCAGTGGGTCAGTCATGTTACACAGCTCCTCAATGTGACACATCTTCCTGGACAGCTCGGCCTTCTTTATTTCCAGCTGCTGAATGAAATCAGCCAATGCCAGAGAAAGCTGCTCCTCCTGCCTGGAGACCTCTCTCAGGACTCTCTCCTCCAGGTCATCCAGCTGTCTCCTGAGGTCTCTAAACAGGACAGTGACTCTCTCTGTTACACCAGAAGACTTTTTATGGACTTTTCTTTTGTTCTCCTGCAGACTCTGGACTTCTCTCTCTGTCTCATCTGTCTTAGTGATCAGTTCCTGCAGATCATTTCTTAGTTTCTGCTTCTTCATCTTTGAGGCATCATCCAGCGTCTCCACCTTGTGTCCCTGGTGGTCTCCGGCCAAACTGCAGGACACACATATACAGGCAGCATCTGCAAGGCAATAATACTCCAATATCTTCTTATGGACGGAGCATTTCCTGTTCTCCAGGGAAGTGGTGGGGTCACACAAGACGTGTTCTGGTGACTTGCTGTGGACTCTCAGGTGATTGTCACACAGAGAAGCTTCACACATCAGACAGGACATAACAGCCGGTACAGGAGAGTGAATACAGTAAGTACAGAAGACTCCAGTCTCTTCCTGATCTGGCTGAGCAGCGCGGAAACTCCCCACAATGTTACACAATGTTATGTTCCTCTGCAGTGCCGGCCGTTGCTGAAATCTTTTTCTGCATTCAGGACAGGAATAAACTCCAGCCCCCTCCTGTGTATCCAACACCTGAGCTATACAGAGCCGGCAGAAGTTGTGTCCACATCTCAGGGTCACAGGATCTGTATAAATGCTCAGACAGATGGAACAGTCCAGCTCCTTCCTCAGATCAGCAGACGCCATTCCTGACAGCAGAGGAGAGAAATGAGAGTGAAGGTTGTATACGGGGTGTGGCTGGTCTAATGTCTCTTCTGTCTACAGCAACCTTGTGGAATGAGACTCAAAATACTCCCTAAGCTCAGGTAGGTTGGAAAATAGCTACAGAGGTAGAGAAAATTGTCTCTTAAAGGGCCACTACAGCAAAAAAGTAAGCAGTTAAAATCTGACAGAACCGGCAGATTTTGGAATAATGCATCCACTCGTGGGGGATTCTCAGGGTTTCTTTTGTTCTCAAAAGCATTTCCTGAATGGCAGTGTAAAGTGCAACGTGAAAGTACAGGGATGAAGTTACCTGACAATGGCCTCGATTCATCAAGACTTATCGAATCAATTACCGACAGCTCGGTAAAATACCGAACTCGATAAGTTGATTTCAGGATTCATCAAAGTTATCTACAGCTGTTAGCGATCATTCAGTAATGATGCGATAAAACGGAATAAAGTGCAATTCATGAAAATGAAAGTGGGCGTGGTTAAGCATTACATTTCGGATTAGTTATCTCCTTCACTGCTCTGTCGTTATTCCTGTCAGATCATTACTGACAAAGAAAATGGAGCCATTTGAAAAGGTTATGTATCAGCTGAGAGTGATTGAAAGGCGCAGAAGGGCAAGAATAAGGTGTAGAAACATATCAGTTTGCAAGAGAATGGATTTATTTGCTATATCAGGACATCGGCATTTCTTTTGAATCATCTTGTAAGAGAACACAGGCAGTGCCAGGGTTAACTAAATTGCTAGCTGCACTACATTTTTTCAGAAAAGGCTCCTATCAAGCCATAGCTGGCGAAATTGTGGGATTGTCCCAAGCCACTTCCGGAATCCTGGTCCAGGTGTTAAAGTAAATGGGAACCCGTTCAAAAAATAGAAAGCCAGATATTACCCAAGTAGTAAGAAGGCTCACGGTGCTAATGAGCCGTCCCTCTCCTCTCCCGGTGCCCGTTCCAGCGCTGGCTCCCCTGTAGCAGTATTTGACTAAATTGGTCAAATACTGCTATTTCCGCCGCAAAAAGGAGGCTTCAGCAGTTTTTGGGAGCCCGAGTACTCCTGAAGATGGGCCGCTCTACACTACACACGCGTGAGCAGTGTAGAGCGGCCCATCTTCATGAGTACTACTACTCGGGCTGCCAAAGACTCTTGAAGCCTCCTTTTGGCGGCGGAAATAACAGTATTTGACCAATTTAGTCAAATACTGCTACAGGGGAGCCAGCGCTGGAACGGGCACCGGGAGAGGAGAGGGACGGCTCATTAGCACCGTGAGCCTTCCCAATACTTGGGTAATATCTGGCTTTCTATTTTTTGAACGGGTTCCCATTTACTTTAAGCCCTATTCGGAATGTTGCTACGTGTTGTTGAAAGGGCTACATTTTTACCCACAATTCCATGGGAATCTTATGGCCTTGTGTTAAATTACCGCTGTAAAATGGAAATATCGGCACGTTACCGAATGGTTACCGCATTGTTATCGATATTTTATCGAAGTCACACCGAATGCGGAAAAACCTTGATGAACACAACTAGAAATTGATAACTTCGAATTCAGAAATTTAATGAACTGAAAAAAGTTATCACAAAGACAATGATGAATCGAGGCCCATGTCTCCAGCTATAACTTACCAGCATTAGCACAACATGTGAAATTTGAGTTTCAGACCACTTTAAATGCAGGTAATCTAATGACACTTACTTTTATCACTGTAAACGCTGCTTCCACATCACTTTGTGATACGTCCTCTTACAAAGTTTACACTTTTGTATTGATTGATTCATTAAACCTAATGAGAGGAGCGCGAGTTATGTGTACGCTATGCGCGGCCGTGCAGCGTGCGCTGGTAACTTACTTCTAAGTAACGCTCCTTCTAAGTAACAGCCGTTCCAATGAGCCCGGCGGGTCCATCGGTTTTAATCGATGTGATCCAAGCACTTTGATTGGCCCAATAGGCTGCCTGTCAAGTGATAAAGTGCATACATCACACTCCTCTCATTAAGCTGCACTACTTTAGCTTAATGAATAAACCCCTTTGTCCCTTGATGTCCTCCGATACACACCATTCTGCTGCTGTCAGCCCCGATAAAGTCCCTGACTGAGCCAGTCGGAGACTCTATGCCTCCTGGACTACACTGCCATGACCAGGAGCATTCTGCACCTGCGCAGTCACAAGTTTTATGAACTGGGCAGGTGCAGAACATTCCCACCCATGGGAGTGCAACTGAAGAGATGTGCATTGCCAGGGCAGCTTATAAGGTGACAGTGACACAACAGTGCGGGCCAGGAGGACAGGAAGGGACCAGATAGAATGCAGGGGGGGGGGGGGGGGGGGGCTGTTAGAAGACCCAGGTAAGTAAAAGTCTTCTTTTTTTTTCATTTTTCAATGATGGTTCCCTTAAAACAACTGAAAAGACATTCCAGGGTGGCAGAGCAGCGCTGGAGGAAGAGCACTACTGCAGGAGACTTCCAGCATTATAAAAAAGCAATGCAGCAGCTCAGGCCAAGCTGTCACTCTTCTCCTTATTCATGTCTTCACAGTCCCATAAACCTAAACAACTTTTTAACACCTTCAATTTCCTTCTCCACTCACCACCTCCTCCTCCTTCCTCGTGTTTATTAGCTGCAGATTTTGCATCATTTTATCAGTAAATTGTAGACAATACAGAAGAACTTCAAAATGCAAACCTTTTTACGAGTCCAACCACCTACTACAGCCGTGCCCAACCTACGGCCCGCGGGCCATTTGTGGCCTGCGAAGCCAGTTTCTGTGGCCCGCGCGGTGTCTGCCTGCGGAGGGGGAGAGGATCGGGTGGTATTGCGTAGTATGGCACTCGGCGGGACGCGCATACACCAGCATGTGCTTGTATTCAGCCCCGGGTAGTGCTGGGAGAGTCAGAAAGCCTCGCTCATTGGTTACTGCAGGAACCTTCCTCCAATAGGAATCAGCCTAGTTCCTACTGGAGGAAGGTTCCTGCAGTAACCAATGAGCGAGGCTTTCTAACTATCCCAGCACTACCCGGGGCTGAATACAAGCACACGCTGGTGTATGCGCGTCCCGCCGAGTGCCATACTACGCAATACCACCCGATCCTCTCCTCCTCCGCAGGCAGACACCGTGGGCAGACAACGGGACACGCTGTGTCAGCCCCACACAGAGCCGACAGCCCCCTCAGCCCCACACAGAGCTGGCAGCCCCCTCAGCCCCACACAGAGCTGGCAGCCCCCTTAGCCCCACACAGAGCTGGCAGCCCCCTTAGCCCCACACAGAGCTGGCAGCCCCCTCAGCCCCACACAGAGCTGGCAGCCCCTTCAGCCCCACACAGAGCTGACAGCCCCCTCAGCCCCACACAGAGCTGACAGCCCCCTCAGCCCCACACAGAGCTGGCAGCCCCCTCAGCCCCACACAGAGCTGGCAGCCCCCTCAGCCCCACACAGAGCTGGCAGCCCCCTCAGCCCCACACAGAGCTGGCAGCCCCCTCAGCCCCTCACAGAGCTGGCAGCCCCCTCAGCCCCACACAGAGCTGGCAGCCCCCTCAGCCCCACACAGAGCTGGCAGCCCCCTCAGCCCCACACAGAGCTGGCAGCCCTCTCAGCCCCACACAGAGCTGGCAGCCCCCTCAGCCCCACACAGAGCTGGCAGCCCCCTCAGCCCCACACAGAGCTGGCAGCCCTCTCAGCCCCACATAGAGCTGGCAGCCCCCTCAGCCCCACACAGAGCTGACAGCCCCCTCAGCCCCACACAGAGCTGACAGCCCCCTCAGCCCTACACAGAGCTGACAGCCTCCTCAGCCCCACACAGAGCTGACAGCCTCCTCAGCCCCACACAGAGCTGACAGCCTCCTCAGCCCCACACAGAGCTGACAGCCTCCTCAGCCCCACACAGAGCTGACAGCCTCCTCAGCCCCACACAGAGCTGACAGCCTCCTCAGCCCCACACAGAGCTGACAGCCCCCTCAGCCCCACACAGAGCTGGCAGCCCCCTCAGCCCCACACAGAGCTGGCAGCCCCCTCAGCCCCACACAGAGCTGGCAGCCCCCTCAGCCCCACACAGAGCTGGCAGCCCCCTCAGCCCCACACAGAGCTGACAGCCTCCTCAGCCCCACACAGAGCCGACAGCCTCCTCAGCCCCACACAGAGCCGACAGCCCCCTCAGCCCAACACAGAGCCGACAGCCTCCTCAGCCCCACACAGAGCTGACAGCCTCCTCAGCCCCACACAGAGCTGGCAGCCCCCTCAGCCCCACACAGAGCTGACAGCCCCCTCAGCCCCACACAGAGCTGACAGCCCCCTCAGCCCCACACAGAGCTGACAGCTTCCTCAGCCCCACACAGAGCTGGCAGCCCCCTCAGCCCCACACAGAGCTGACAGCCCCCTCAGCCCCACACAGAGCTGACAGCCCCCTCAGCCCCACACAGAGCTGACAGCCCCCTCAGCCCCACACAGAGCTGACAGCCCCCTCAGCCCCACACAGAGCTGACAGCCTCCTCAGCCCCACACAGAGCTGACAGCCTCCTCAGCCCCACACAGAGCTGACAGCCCCCTCAGCCCCACACAGAGCCGACAGCCTTCTCAGCCCCACACAGAGCCGACAGCCCCCTCAGCCCCACACAGAGCCGACAGCCCCCTCAGCCCCACACAGAGCTGACAGCCCCCTCAGCCCCACACAGAGCTGACAGCCTCCTCAGCCCCACACAGAGCTGACAGCCTCCTCAGCCCCACACAGAGCTGACAGCCTCCTCAGCCCCACACAGAGCTGACAGCCTCCTCAGCCCCACACAGAGCTGGCAGCCCCCTCAGCCCCACACAGAGCTGACAGCCTCCTCAGCCCCACACAGAGCTGACAGCCTCCTCAGCCCCACACAGAGCTGACAACCTCCTCAGCCCCACACAGAGCTGGCAGCCCCCTCAGCCCCACACAGAGCTGACAGCCCCCTCAGCCCCACACAGAGCTGACAGCCCCCTCAGCCCCACACAGAGCTGACAGCCTCCTCAGCCCCACACAGAGCTGGCAGCCTCCTCAGCCCCACACAGAGCTGACAACCTCCTCAGCCCCACACAGAGCTGACAGCCTCCTCAGCCCCACACAGAGCTGGCAGCCCCCTCAGCCCCACACAGAGCTGACAACCTCCTCAGCCCCACACAGAGCTGACAGCCTCCTCAGCCCCACACAGAGCTGACAGCCTCCTCAGCCCCACACAGAGCTGACAACCTCCTCAGCCCCACACAGAGCTGACAGCCTCCTCAGCCCCACACAGAGCTGACAGCCTCCTCAGCCCCACACAGAGCTGACAGCCCCCTCAGCCCCACACAGAGCTGACAACCTCCTCAGCCCCACACAGAGCTGACAGCCTCCTCAGCCAGCACACTACAGGCCACTCTGATACCATTGCTGCATTAATCTGCCCTGTGCATACACCCAGGTACCATACTGGACTGATACCATTGCTACATTAATCTGCCCTGTGCATACACCCAGGTACCATACTGGACTCTGATACCATTGCTGCATCAATCTGCCCTGTGCATACACCCAGGCACCATACTGGACTCTGATACCATTGCTGCATTAATCTGCCCTGTGCATACACCCAGGTACCATACTGGACTGATACCATTGCTGCATTAATCTGCCCTGTGCATACACCCAGGCACCATACTGGACTGATACCATTGCTACATTAATCTGCCCTGTGCATACACCCAGGTACCATACTGGACTCTGATACCATTGCTGCATCAATCTGCCCTGTGCATACACCCAGGTACCATACTGGACTCTGATACCATTGCTGCATTAATCTGCCCTGTGCATACACCCAGGTACCGTACTGGACTCTGATACCATTGCTGCATTAATCTGCCCTGTGCATACACCCAGGTACCGTACTGGACTGATACCATTGCTGCATTAATCTGCCCTGTGCATACACCCAGGCACCATACTGGACTGATACCATTGCTACATTAATCTGCCCTGTGCATACACCCAGGTACCGTACTGGACTCTGATACCATTGCTGCATCAATCTGCCCTGTGCATACACCCAGGTACCGTACTGGACTCTGATACCATTGCTACATTAATCTGCCCTGTGCATACACCCAGGTACCATACTGGACTCTGATACCATTGCTGCATCAATCTGCCCTGTGCATACACCCAGGTACCGTACTGGACTCTGATACCATTGCTGCATTAATCTGCCCTGTGCATACACCCAGGTACCGTACTGGACTCTGATACCATTGCTGCATTAATCTGCCCTGTGCATACACCCAGGTACCATACTGGACTCTGATACCATTGCTGCATTAATCTGCCCTGTGCATACACCCAGGTACCGTACTGGACTCTGATACCATTGCTGCATTAATCTGCCCTGTGCATACACCCAGGTACCATACTGGACTCTGATACCATTGCTGCATTAATCTGCCCTGTGCATACACCCAGGTACCATACTGGACTCTGATACCATTGCTGCATTAATCTGCCCTGTGCATACACCCAGGTACCATACTGGACTCTGATACCATTGCTGCATTAATCTGCCCTGTGCATACACCCAGGTACCATACTGGACTCTGATACCATTGCTGCATTAATCTGCCCTGTGCATACACCCAGGCACCATACTGGACTCTGATACCATTGCTGCATTAATCTGCCCTGTGCATACACCCAGGTACCGTACTGGACTCTGATACCATTGCTGCATTAATCTGCCCTGTGCATACACCCAGGTACCGTACTGGACTCTGATACCATTGCTGCATTAATCTGCCCTGTGCATACACCCAGGTACCATACTGGACTCTGATACCATTGCTGCATTAATCTGCCCTGTGCATACACCCAGGTACCATACTGGACTCTGATACCATTGCTGCATTAATCTGCCCTGTGCATACACCCAGGTACCATACTGGACTCTGATACCATTGCTGCATTAATCTGCCCTGTGCATACACCCAGGTACCGTACTGGACTCTGATACCATTGCTACATTAATCTGCCCTGTGCATACACCCAGGTACCATACTTGACTCTGATACCATTGCTGCATCAATCTGCCCTGTGCATACACCCAGGCACCATACTGGACTCTGATACCATTGCTGCATTAATCTGCCCTGTGCATACACCCAGGTACCATACTGGACTGATACCATTGCTGCATTAATCTGCCCTGTGCATACACCCAGGTACCGTACTGGACTCTGATACCATTGCTGCATTAATATCTGCCCTGTGCATACACCCAGGTACCATACTTGACTCTGATACCATTGCTGCATTAATCTGCCCTGTGCATACACCCAGGCACCATACTGGACTCTGATACCATTGCTGCATTAATCTGCCCTGTGCATACACCCAGGCACCATACTGGACTCTGATACCATTGCTGCATTAATCTGCCCTGTGCATACAACCAGGTACCATACTGGACTCTGATACCATTGCTGCATTAGTCTGCCCTGTGCATACACCCAGGTACCATACTGGACTCTGATACCATTGCTGCATTAATCTGCCCTGTGCATACACCCAGGTACCATACTGGACTGATACCATTGCTGCATTAATCTGCCCTGTGCATACACCCAGGTACCATACTGGACTCTGATACCATTGCTGCATTAATCTGCCCTGTGCATACACCCAGGTACCGTACTGGACTCTGATACCATTGCTGCATTAATCTGCCCTGTGCATACACCCAGGTACCGTACTGGACTGATACCATTGCTGCATTAATCTGCCCTGTGCATACACCCAGGTACCATACTGGACTCTGATACCATTGCTGCATTAATCTGCCCTGTGCATACACCCAGGTACCGTACTGGACTCTGATACCATTGCTGCATTAGTCTGCCCTGTGCATACACCCAGGTACCATACTGGACTCTGATACCATTGCTGCATTAATCTGCCCTGTGCATACACCCAGGTACCATACTGGACTCTGATACCATTGCTGCATTAATCTGCCCTGTGCATACACCCAGGTACCATACTGGACTCTGATACCATTGCTGCATTAATCTGCCCTGTGCATACACCCAGGTACCATACTGAACTCTGATACCATTGCTGCATTAATCTGCCCTGTGCATACACCCAGGTACCATACTGAACTCTGATACCATTGCTGCATTAATCTGCCCTGTGCATACACCCAGGTACCGTACTGGACTGATACCATTGCTGCATTAATCTGCCCTGTGCATACACCCAGGTACCATACTGGACTCTGATACCATTGCTGCATTAATCTGCCCTGTGCATACATCCAGGTACCATACTGAACTCTGATACCATTGCTGCATTAATCTGCCCTGTGCATACACCCAGGTACCGTACTGGACTGATACCATTGCTGCATTAATCTGCCCTGTGCATACACCCAGGTACCGTACTGGGCTCTGATACCATTGCTGCATCAATCTGCCCTGTGCATACACCCAGGTACCGTACTGGACTCTGATACCATTGCTGCATTAATCTGCCCTGTGCATACACCCAGGTACCATACTGGACTCTGATACCATTGCTGCATTAATCTGCCCTGTGCATACACCCAGGTACCATACTGGACTCTGATACCATTGCTGCATTAATCTGCCCTGTGCATACACCCAGGTACCATACTGAACTCTGATACCATTGCTGCATTAATCTGCCCTGTGCATACACCCAGGTACCATACTGAACTCTGATACCATTGCTGCATTAATCTGCCCTGTGCATACACCCAGGTACCGTACTGGACTCTGATACCATTGCTGCATTAATCTGCCCTGTGCATACACCCAGGTACCGTACTGGACTGATACCATTGCTGCATTAATCTGCCCTGTGCATACACCCAGGCACCATACTGGACTCTGATACCATTGCTGCATTAATCTGCCCTGTGCATACACCCAGGTACCGTACTGGACTCTGATACCATTGCTGCATTAATCTGCCCTGTGCATACACCCAGGCACCATACTGGACTGATACCATTGCTACATTAATCTGCCCTGTGCATACACCCAGGTACCATACTGGACTCTGATACCATTGCTGCATCAATCTGCCCTGTGCATACACCCAGGTACCATACTGGACTCTGATACCATTGCTGCATTAATCTGCCCTGTGCATACACCCAGGTACCGTACTGGACTCTGATACCATTGCTGCATTAATCTGCCCTGTGCATACACCCAGGTACCGTACTGGACTGATACCATTGCTGCATTAATCTGCCCTGTGCATACACCCAGGCACCATACTGGACTGATACCATTGCTACATTAATCTGCCCTGTGCATACACCCAGGTACCGTACTGGACTCTGATACCATTGCTGCATCAATCTGCCCTGTGCATACACCCAGGTACCGTACTGGACTCTGATACCATTGCTACATTAATCTGCCCTGTGCATACACCCAGGTACCATACTGGACTCTGATACCATTGCTGCATCAATCTGCCCTGTGCATACACCCAGGTACCGTACTGGACTCTGATACCATTGCTGCATTAATCTGCCCTGTGCATACACCCAGGTACCGTACTGGACTCTGATACCATTGCTGCATTAATCTGCCCTGTGCATACACCCAGGTACCATACTGGACTCTGATACCATTGCTGCATTAATCTGCCCTGTGCATACACCCAGGTACCGTACTGGACTCTGATACCATTGCTGCATTAATCTGCCCTGTGCATACACCCAGGTACCATACTGGACTCTGATACCATTGCTGCATTAATCCTCCCTGTGCATACACCCAGGTACCATACTGGACTCTGATACCATTGCTGCATTAATCTGCCCTGTGCATACACCCAGGTACCATACTGGACTCTGATACCATTGCTGCATTAATCTGCCCTGTGCATACACCCAGGTACCATACTGGACTCTGATACCATTGCTGCATTAATCTGCCCTGTGCATACACCCAGGCACCATACTGGACTCTGATACCATTGCTGCATTAATCTGCCCTGTGCATACACCCAGGTACCGTACTGGACTCTGATACCATTGCTGCATTAATCTGCCCTGTGCATACACCCAGGTACCGTACTGGACTCTGATACCATTGCTGCATTAATCTGCCCTGTGCATACACCCAGGTACCATACTGGACTCTGATACCATTGCTGCATTAATCTGCCCTGTGCATACACCCAGGTACCATACTGGACTCTGATACCATTGCTGCATTAATCTGCCCTGTGCATACACCCAGGTACCATACTGGACTCTGATACCATTGCTGCATTAATCTGCCCTGTGCATACACCCAGGTACCATACTGGACTCTGATACCATTGCTACATTAATCTGCCCTGTGCATACACCCAGGTACCATACTTGACTCTGATACCATTACTGCATCAATCTGCCCTGTGCATACACCCAGGCACCATACTGGACTCTGATACCATTGCTGCATTAATCTGCCCTGTGCATACACCCAGGTACCATACTGGACTGATACCATTGCTGCATTAATCTGCCCTGTGCATACACCCAGGTACCGTACTGGACTCTGATACCATTGCTGCATTAATATCTGCCCTGTGCATACACCCAGGTACCATACTTGACTCTGATACCATTGCTGCATTAATCTGCCCTGTGCATACACCCAGGCACCATACTGGACTCTGATACCATTGCTGCATTAATCTGCCCTGTGCATACACCCAGGCACCATACTGGACTCTGATACCATTGCTGCATTAATCTGCCCTGTGCATACACCCAGGTACCATACTGGACTCTGATACCATTGCTGCATTAGTCTGCCCTGTGCATACACCCAGGTACCATACTGGACTCTGATACCATTGCTGCATTAATCTGCCCTGTGCATACACCCAGGTACCATACTGGACTGATACCATTGCTGCATTAATCTGCCCTGTGCATACACCCAGGTACCATACTGGACTCTGATACCATTGCTGCATTAATCTGCCCTGTGCATACACCCAGGTACCGTACTGGACTCTGATACCATTGCTGCATTAATCTGCCCTGTGCATACACCCAGGTACCGTACTGGACTGATACCATTGCTGCATTAATCTGCCCTGTGCATACACCCAGGTACCATACTGGACTCTGATACCATTGCTGCATTAATCTGCCCTGTGCATACACCCAGGTACCATACTGGACTCTGATACCATTGCTGCATTAATCTGCCCTGTGCATACACCCAGGTACCATACTGGACTCTGATACCATTGCTGCATTAATCTGCCCTGTGCATACACCCAGGTACCATACTGAACTCTGATACCATTGCTGCATTAATCTGCCCTGTGCATACACCCAGGTACCATACTGAACTCTGATACCATTGCTGCATTAATCTGCCCTGTGCATACACCCAGGTACCGTACTGGACTGATACCATTGCTGCATTAATCTGCCCTGTGCATACACCCAGGTACCATACTGAACTCTGATACCATTGCTGCATTAATCTGCCCTGTGCATACACCCAGGTACCATACTGAACTCTGATACCATTGCTGCATTAATCTGCCCTGTGCATACACCCAGGTACCGTACTGGACTGATACCATTGCTGCATTAATCTGCCCTGTGCATATACCCAGGTACCGTACTGGGCTCTGATACCATTGCTGCATCAATCTGCCCTGTGCATACACCCAGGTACCGTACTGGACTCTGATACCATTGCTGCATTAATCTGCCCTGTGCATACACCCAGGTACCATACTGGACTCTGATACCATTGCTGCATTAATCTGCCCTGTGCATACACCCAGGTACCATACTGAACTCTGATACCATTGCTGCATTAATCTGCCCTGTGCATACACCCAGGTACCATACTGAACTCTGATACCATTGCTGCATTAATCTGCCCTGTGCATACACCCAGGTACCGTACTGGACTCTGATACCATTGCTGCATTAATCTGCCCTGTGCATACACCCAGGTACCATACTGAACTCTGATACCATTGCTGCATTAATCTGCCCTGTGCATACACCCAGGTACCGTACTGGACTCTGATACCATTGCTGCATTAATCTGCCCTGTACATACACCCAAACAGCCACAAACTTCTCATTAAGAAAATGTGCTTCAAATGGTGAGTACAACAATTCTTATATTGTCGTTTACTTTCCATTTCCAACACCATGTTAACTGTTACTAGAAAAACGTTAAACGTTTTACATCGAAATTTTGTATGCATGTGTTCCGGCCCTCGAGATTTTTCTTGATTTGAAGTTCGGCCCTCGGGCCAAAAAAGGTTGAGCACCACTGACCTACTACATCTTCCTCTTGTCTGCCTGGTTGCTCCCCCACTAGAAACTACCCCTCCCGCTCTCTACCTGGCCATTCAGTCACTCCCTCTAAATGCCAACCTTCACTGCCTTAATCGAGCAGTACCTTTCCATAGCCACAGTAGTGTCATATGATATATTAGCATGTACTGACATCGGGTCCGATTAGTCATTAAGTTTTGCTAGCAAAAGGAGGAAGGAGGAGTAGGGATCTATCCTCTTGGTGGGCCAGATTCGGCCTGTGGGCCGTAGTTTGCCTAGTGCTGGCCTAGCACATTCTTGGATTTGCTCCTACCTGACATTCTTTCACTGTCTCCCACTCCAATACTAACTTCTCTCCATCCTTGCTGTCTGTTGGAACTTTGTCCTTCTCTTCTCCATCTATGCTCATGGCCTGGGACAATTAATACACTCTTCTGGTATACAGTATCAGCAAAATCTAATGGCTCCTGGCCACTATACACTATTTCTGCATTCATATCATCCTGTTTCCTAAAACTGAACATTTTGATTAACAGAGATGATGACTATTATTATTATTATTATTATTTATTTATTTTTTATTTATTTATTTATTGTATTTATAAAGCGCCAACATATTACCAGGGCCGGATTTGTACTTTTTACCGCCCAAGGCCATCTATACCGTCTGTATGGTTGTTATCTCTGTGTGCCCCAATGAGAACTTACTTTCCATCATTGGATGCCACAGACAATAACTATTTCAGTAATACGCGTATAGATTATAAGTTATGTTTTCCTTAGGAACTTTTATGTTATGTTTGCCATCTCGTTAATGATGGATCCATTGTGTCACCATGAGAGTTAGGCTGATGTGTACCTGCAGGATAGAGCTTACAGTTCTTGCAGGGACAACACAAGTACAGAATAGAGCGTTCAAAGGTTAAAGCTGTCCTTGTAGATAGGGATGGCTGCATAGAGCAGCTTTACTGCCCCTCACTGAGCCGCCCCTAGATTTCTGGTGCCCTAGGCCATGGCCTATGTGGCCTTGCCAGAAATCCGGCCCAGCATATTACACAGCGCTGAACATTAGTTTAGGTTACAGACAATATTTAGGGGTGACATACAGCAATATGACAATACAGGAATACAAGAAAGACCAGATCACGCAGCACAGTATGAGTACAAGGTAATGCTTAGTCAGTCACTGGAGGGGAGCATGGAGATTTATTCAAGTTAGGTTCACTCAGATGCATAGCATGGGTTCACAGTAATGGAGGTGCATGATCAGGTAGGACACAAACGGAGGAGGACCCTGCCCAAAGGCTTACAATCTAGAGGGAGAGGGAAGGACACGGAAGGTAGGGGACCAGAGTTCAGCTGTGGGTTTAGAGCACTTGTGAGGGGTAGAAGGCCAGAGTGAAAAGGTGAGTTTTGAGGGCTTTCTTGAAGATGTTGAAGGTGGAGGCTGCCCTAATGGGTGGAGGTAGGGAGTTCCATAGTGTTGGAGCAGCTCTTGAGAAGTCCTGGAGGCGTGCATGGGACTGGGTGATGCGGGGGCGGTTAGGCGAAGTTCATTGGAAGAGCGGAGTGAGCGGCTAGGTGTGTACCTCTGAGTAAGATCGGAAATGTAGGTTGGACAGGTTTTGTGGACAGATTTGTAGGTCAGACACAGTATCTTGAATCTGATTCTGGACTGGATAGGAAGCCAGTGGAGGGATTCAAGGAGGGGATCCGCCGTGGTGGAGCGATAGGAGGAGTGGATAATTCTAGCTGCCGCATTCATGATGGACTGCAGTGGGGCTGTTCGGGTCATAGGGAGACCAGACAGCAGGGCATTGCAATAGTCAAGGCGGGAAATTATGAGGGCATGGATGAGGAGTTTGGTGGTGGCAGAGGTCAGGAAAGGGCGAATCATACAGATGTTACGAAGGTGGAAGTTGCAGGACTTTGTGAGGTTTTGGATGTGGGGAGTGAAGGAGAGTGCGGAGTCCAGGGTGACACCCAGACAGCGGGCTTGAGAGGTAGGGTGAATGGTAGTGTGGTTAACAGTGACATGCACATCTGGGAGGTTTATGGATGTCCGGGGTGGGAAGATCATAAATTCCGTTTTGTCTAGGTTTAGTTTCAGGAACCTAGCGGACATCCAGGAGGAGATGGCTGATAGACAGGAGGAGACCTTGTCCATGGTAGTGGATATGTCAGGGGTGTGGAGGTAGATCTGGGTGTCATCTGCATACAGATGATAGTTAAAACCCATGGAGGAGATAACCTTGCCAATGGAGGATGTGTATAGGGTGAACAGTAGGGGGCCAAGGACTGAACCTTGGGGGACTCCCACCGAGAGGTGGTTGGGGGTGGACGAGGACCCATTGAAGGCGGTCGTGAAGGAGCGGTTGGAGAGGTAGGATGAAAGCCAGGACAGGGCAAGATCGTGAATGCCCATGGACTGGAGAGACTGGATGAGTAAGGGATGATCTACTGTGTCAAACGCTGCTGAAAGGTCAAGGAGGAGGAGAATGGAGTATTTACCGTCAGCTTTAGCTAAGGCAAGGTCATTGACCACTTTGGTGAGAGCAGTTTCGGTTGAGTGGGCAGGCCGAAATCCAGATTGCAGTGGGTCTAGCAGTGAGTTGGCATTGAGGAACTGGGTCAGGCGTTTGTGAACCAAACGCTCAAGGAGTTTTGAGGCAAAGGGGAGGAGGGAGATAGGACGGTAGTTGAAGGGTAGCGAGGGGTCGAGGGAGGGTTTCTTAAGCAGAGGTAGTACAGTGGCCTGCTTGAAGTCTGAGGGGAAGGTGCCTGTGGATAGGGAGAGGTTGAACAGGGTAGTGAGGACTGGGGCCAATTCCGTGAAGTGAGGCTGGAGTAAATCAGAAGGGATGGGGTCAAGGGGGGAAGTAGTGGTATGGGAAGTCTGCAGTAGGTGGATGACTTCCTCGGTGGTAGTAAGAGTGAAGGATGTGAGGGGAGGATAGGGTGGAGGAGGAGCTGGTTGGGAGGGGGTGGGAGGTGAAGATTTGAGATTGGATATTTCCTGGCAGATGGAGACAATGTTGTTGGTGAAGTGGGTGGCTAAATCTGTGGCAGAGAGGGAGGAAACGGAGGGCGGGGGGTGGGTTTAAGCAGGGAGTTGAAAGTGGCAAAAAGACGCCGGGGGTTGGAAGATTGTGCTCCGATGAGCTTGGTAAAGTATTCCTGCTTCGCATGAGCAAGGGCAGTGTGGAACTGCAGCAGGTTGGTCTTGTACTGTAGGAAATCCTGGTTAAGTCTAGTTTTCCTCCATTTCCGTTCAGTGGCGCGTGTTTTCCTCTGGAGGTTGCGAGTATGGGTAGTGCGCCAGGGCTGGGGGTTAGGGGGTCGGTTGCAGCGAAATATTGGTGGAGCAGCTTTCTCTAGGGCTGATGAGAGAGTTTGGCGATACTGAGCTGCAGCAAGATTAGGACAGGTTAGGGTGGGGAGAGTGGAGGAGAGGGCATGGAGGGGGTCAGCAAGGACGCTAGGGTTGAGCTTGCGTAGGTCTCGCTGCCATCGACCAAGTGGGTGGGCGGGTAGTTTGGAGGTGCCTTCCGTGAAGAGGTTGAAGGTGAGAAGGTGATGGTCTGAGGGTGGAAAGGGTGCGATGTCAAGGTCTGCAATGGTGGTGGATTTAGTGAATATAAGGTCGAGAGTGTGACCTGCAGTGTGAGTGGTGGTGTTGGTGTGTTGTACTAGTCCAAGTGAGTTGGCGATGGCGAGTAGCCGGGTCACAGCGGAGTTCTGGGCTTCATCGATGGGAATATTGAAATCCCCAAGGATGATGGTGGGGAGGTCAGAGGAGAGGATGTGAGGGAGCCAGGAGGCAAGGTCATCGAGAAATTGTGGGGTGGAGCCCGGAGGGCGGTATAAGACCGCAACAATGGCAGGGAGGGGGTGGTAGAGGCGGATGGTGTGGGCCTCGAATGATGTGAATTGTAGGGAGGTAGGTGGTGTGAGAACACGGAAGGTGCAGGATGGGGAGAGGAGCAGACCCACCCCTCCCCCATTCCTGTTGTCTGGTCTGGGGGTGTGACTGAGGTGAAGCCCCCCGTAGGAGAGGGCAGCCTCTACGGCAGAGTCAGAGGGGGTGAGCCATGTCTCAGTGAGTGCGAGGATGGTGAGGGATTTGGAGAGGAAGAGGTCGTGGACTGCTGTAAGTTTGTTGCGGACGGATCTGGCATTCCAGAGACCGCAGGGTAGGGGGAGTATGTGTTTGTGGGTGGGATGGATGGAAATAAGGTTGGAGCGAGGATGGGTGTTGAGGTTATTTGTGGACAGAGGGCTGTGAAGTGTATGAAGCAGGTCAGCAGGGGATGTTTGATTGGCAGCAGGCCCAGGATTGGGTGATATATCACCAGCTGCAAGTAAGAGTAGGGGAGAGAGAGTAAGCAAATGTGAATGGGATTTAAATGTTTGTGAGGTTTTTGAGATGCTGGAGGGAGAGAGAGATTTCAGGAGAGCTAACAGTTCATGAGAAGCTGAGTAAGGTGAGGAAAGCAGAGCAGGTGAAATGAATATGGAGTGTGGTACACTGGGAGGATGCATGTTGCAATGCAACTTGTAGATGTTTGCAGACAGGCAGAACATAAGAAAAAGTGCAGTAAACATAGTAATGGTCTCTGATTATAACCAGGAAGTTTCCAACCACTAAACAGTTTATATGAGTATATATTTATAGAGCTTCAACTTATTCCATAGTGCTGTACAACATGCAAAACATACAACATGGGGAGCATAGATAGACACATGAGCAGTTCAACACACCACACAACCAGGACAACCGGCGACACAAGTACCGGTACACACAACCTGATGTGTAGCCCACATAACATCACTAATACTGATAAATGTCCACTTCATAATTTGCACAGAAACAGGAAACAAAAGGGGGAGGGCCCTTCCCTTTCAAGCTTACAATCTAGATGGTCGTGGGGTTGAGACACTGGGGGAGGGGACAAGGTGAGGCAGTGAGCTTTTATATTCTAGCTTTAGCAAATTATAAGCTTGTCTGTAAAGGTGTGATTTGAGGGTACATTTGACAATTTCCAGGTTTGGAGCATAATGGATAGGCTGTGGTAGAGAGATCCAAAGGAGAGGTGACACTCATGAGAAGTCCTGGCTGTGAGAGGAGGTGACCAAGCTGGACAATTCGTCTTCAGAGGAGAGAAGGTTCTGGGATGGATGATATCTGGCTGGGATGGATGATATCTACTAATGAGGAAATGTAAGGCAAAGCAGGTTGTTTCGGAGCTGAACCCCAAATTACTTCTCCCTCTGAGTTGCTACAACTCGGAGGGGGAATAGTATTTAACACTGCCGGGGATTTGAGTGGCAGCAGGGAGAGCCGTCACACGTATATGTTGAAAAGATCTGCACTGTCTAAAAACAGATTTAATAAAGCTCTTTAAAAAATGACAAGAGCATAAAAATCAGTGTGTGCCGGGTCACCATTTATGCTTTTGTCATCTTTTAAAGTGGTATCGTCACCATAAAAATCAAATTTCAACAGCAACTGGTCTGAGTGTATTACGTGATAAAGATGCTAATCCTGCATTCAAAACTTTCAAAACTTTTTCTGCTGTTATGATTTGGAGTTATCACATACTTAAGGAGCACTGGCCCTTTAGTAGTCGTGCCAAAGAATTGCATGCTGGGGGTTCTTTTTATCTATAATCTATTCCTCCTATTCCCTTTATTTCCCTGCCTAGCTGCTTATCTGAAACATGGTCCCCTGCTCACTTGTGTTTACAAGTAAGGCTGATGTGACTCAGCGATTGGCAGAGAAAATAAAAAAGTAAAGGGCAGAAATGACATCAGGATTTAGCCTAAACTGTGGGCAAAAGACATGGCCCCCACCAGAAACAGAATTCTTGTCATTTACTATATAACATTCACTTAAATCAAAACGTGGACAGTATAATACATGTGTTATGTAAGTAGATCAAGTATTTATCTACTTATATATGTGTTTTTTTCCCCTGGCATAGTATGGCTGATCCTACTGCTTTAAAGAGCTTTAATAAATCTGTTTTTAGAAGGTGCGGATCTTTTCAGCATATACATTGGATCCCTTTGACTCCAAGGGTGATCACGGCACGTCAAAACCCATAGGTGCGGTTGTAGCTGGAGACATTTCTGTATTTATACATACGCTTGTATGAAGGCAATAGCCTATGTGGAGCTATGCATGATAGTGTTAGGAGATTGAAATGGATCCTTTGGGTGATTGGTAGCCAATGAAGGGATTGGCAGAGAGGAGCAGCATCAGAGGAGCAGGAGGAGAGGTGTGTGACATGAGCAGCAGAGTTCAGTAGGGATTGGCAGAGAGGAGCAGCATCAGAGGAGCAGGAGGAGAGGTGGATGAGATGAGCAGCAGAGTTCAGTAGGGATTGGCAGAGAGGGGCAGCATCAGAGGAGCGGGAGGAGAGGTGGATGAGATGAGCAGCAGAGTTCAGTACGGATTGGCAGAGAGGAGCAGCATCAGAGGAGCGGGGGGAGAGGTGGGTGAGATGAGCAGCAGAGTTCAGTAGGGATTGGCAGAGAGGGACAGCATCAGAGGAGCAGGAGGAGAGGTGGGTGCGATGAGCAGCAGTTCAGTAGGGGTTGGCAGAGAGGGGCAGCATCACAGGAGCGGGAGGAGAGGTGGATGAGATGAGCAGCAGAGTTCAGTAGGGATTGGCAGAGAGGAGCAGCATCAGAGGAGCGGGGGGAGAGGTGGATGAGATGAGCAGCAGAGTTCAGTAGGGATTGGCAGAGAGGAGCAGCATCAGAGAAGCGGGAGGAGAGGTGGATGAGATGAGCAGGAGAGTTCAGTAGGGATTGGCAGAGAGGAGCAGCAACAGAGGAGCGAGAGGAGAGGTGGATGAGATGAGCAGCAGAGCTCAGTAATGATTGGCAGAGAGGGGCAGCATCAGAGGAGCGGGAGGAGAGGTGGGCAAGATGAGCAGCAGAGTTCAGTACGGATTGGCAGAGAGGGGCAGCATCAGAGGAGCGGGAGGAGAGGTGGATGAGATGAGCAGCAGAGCTCAGTAATGATTGGCAGAGAGGGGCAACATCACAGGAGCAGGAGGAGAGGTGGATGAGATGAGCAGCAGAGTTCAGTAGGGATTGGCAGAGAGGAGCAGCATCAGAGGAGTGGGAGGAGAGGTGGATGAGATGAGCAGCAGAGTTCAGTAGGGATTGGCAGAGTGGGGCAACATCATAGGAATGGGAGGAGAGGTGGGCAAGATGAGCAGCAGAGTTCAGTAGGGATTGGCAGAGAGGGGCAGCATCAGAGGAGCGGGAGGAGAGGTGGATGAGGCAGGCAGCAGAGGTCAGTAGGGATTGGCAGAGAGGGGCAGCCTCAGAGGAGCAGGAGGAGAGGTGGATGAGATGAGCAGCAGAGGTCAGTAGGGATTGGCAGAGAGGAGCAGCATCAGAAGAGCGGGAAGAGAGGTGGATGAGATGAGCAGCAGAGTTCAGTAGGGACTGGTGAGGAGCCAGTCTGTTTTTTGGTAGGCCACAGAGTTAGGTATTACAGTATAGTAATCTAGACGAGACATGACTAGAGATTATACAAGCATTTTATTAGCCTCTACTTTATATATATCTAGGGATATTTTTGAGAAGGAAGTAGTAGTAGGTTGTTAAAGAGGAACAGTGGCGAAAATCTTAAAATTTAAAACACATACAAATAAAAGTACATTTTTTCCAGAGTAAAAGGAGCCATAAATTACTTTTCTCCTATGTTGCTGTCACTTACAGTAAGTAGTAGACATCTGACATTACCGACAGATTTTGGACTAGCCCATATTCGCACAGGGGGGTTCTCAGGGTTTTCTTTATTTTTAAAAGCACTTAGTGAATGGCAGTTGCTCCGTCCAACTGCCAAAATAGTGTGCAGTGAGGAGGGAGGCTGGCCACCATCTTTATGTAAATCTTTTTCAGGGAATGTCTTTATAAAGAATAAAGGCCATGCTGAGAATCCCCTATGGAGAGATGGACTAGCCCAAAACATGTTGGTTCTGTCAGATTTCTACTACCTACTGTGAGTGACAGCAACATAGGAGAAAAGTAATTTATGGCTCATTTTACTCTGGAAGAAATGTACTTCTTATTTGTATGTGTTTTAAATTTTTAAGATTTTCGCAACACTTAGGGCTTGATTCAGAAAAGGGTGCAAAGTGTTAGCACGCCAGTGAAAAGCCACTTTGCATGTGCTAACATGCTTTGCACGTGCTAAGTAGTTAACTTAGCACATGCAAACTACTTAGCACCGTAGTTAGCGCATGTAACCTACTTAGCACCGTAGTTAGCACATGTAAACTACTTAGCACCGTAGTTAGCACATGTAAACTACTTAGCACCGTAGTTAGCACATGTAAACTACTTAGCACCGTAGTTAGCACATGTAAACTACTTAGCACCCTAGTTTTTTTTTTTTTAAAAATCAGTGTTTATTCAACAAAGAAAAGGAACATATGACAGAATATGCAGTGTAGCAGTGCACCTCCTAACTTTTCCAACAGTAGCTTCAGCATCTATTATCACTGTGGAAGATGAGAGGTATTGTTAACAATAATATAATGATCGTAACATAATATATAGAGCTCAGATTGAATGTACATTCCTATGCAATTTATACTGTAAATAGTCTATGGCATGGAGATAAAGTCAGAGGGTGGAGATCCACAGTAAAATTAATATTGAACACATCAGTTACCAATTAGGTCCCCTCTGCTCAGTGGCGGACTGGCCCGGGGGGACAGGGGGTGATTCCCCCCCCCCCCCCCCCCCCGGGCCGCCTCCTGTACCTTGCATCAGGGCCGCCCAGGGCCGATATTTATGTTGTAGAAGCGGCTGGCTTCCTCCCCCGAACGCAGTGTTGGCCTCTGGTGAGTTGGTCCCGCAGCGGCTCTTTAAGCTGCGGGACGTCGCTCCTGCTACAGCTGCTGCTAGGCAACAGAGGTCCTGCCCCCTGCCTGCAGAAACAGACAGCCAGTGAGGGGAGAGCGGCTCTAGCGCATCATTTGAAATGGCCAGGCTGCCGGAGGATTCCAGTCTTGCCTGCCTGGTGAAAGGAACGCTGCAGTTTCTCCCTCAATCCCAGCCTCCTGCTCAGGGCCGGGCCGAGCCAGAGGCGAGAGAGGTTCCAGCCTCAGGGAGCAGTGTAGGAGGGGGCGCACAACTCACTCAGCCATCATTCCCATATTGTGTTTGAAGCATAGAGAAATAAGAAAATGGGATATATGGCAGTGACTGCAAGCCAGATAACTAGAGATTAAGGTGTTGGGGCCCTGGGGCTTCTCTTAGTCTAATAGCAATCAGTGTGTGGTGGCTGGAGTGGGAGGGATGGGGGGGGCGCAGTTTGCTGTCTCAGCCTTGGGTGCTGGAGGACCTTGTTCCGCCTCTGCTCCTGCTTGAAGCTGGAAGGGACACTGATCACAGCAGACATCAGGTACAGACCAGACACAGTCTTTTGTAAGCAGACACCTCCTCTCCTCTCCAATTGTTTGTTTTGCTTTGCACAGGCCAGCTCTGATGACTCTAGCCCCACATCTCCCTGTCTCCTGTACATACCTGTAACCCTTTCACTGCTGCCTTCTGGTGTTAACTTTTTGCAGCACTGGCACTTTGTATTTAAGTCATGCATATTTATGTATTCTTCTGCTTTGGCTGCACACTGATAAATTGTACTACCTTAACAGCACTAAGCACTTTACTTAAAGGACTTCTGAGGTAAAATATATAATCTAATTTTTACTCACCTGGGGCTTCATCCAGCCCCAAGCAGCCATCTCAGTCCCTCGCAGCAGCTCCAGTCCTTCTTGGTGTCCCTGCTATAGCCGCCTGCAATGATGGCGACTTGCCGGCAGGGTTGGTTCTTCTGCACCTGCCTCCACATCCACGTCATCTGGCACATACTGCACCTGCACAGTAGATGTGTGCAAGCGCAATATGCGCCAGATGATGTGGACGCGCAGGCGCAGAAGAGCCGACCCTGCCAGTGGAAAGCCAGCGGGGACACTGAGGAGGACCGGGGCTGCGGCGAGGGACTGAGGTGGCTGCTCAGGCCTGGAAGAAGCCCCAGGTGAGTTAAAAATAGGTGTTTTTTTTTTACTTTGCATCGGAAGTACTTTTAAGGAAACCTTAAAGTGAACCTGAGTTGTGTACAGATGTATTTATACTAACCTGTACTATGATGTACTCCTTCGCTGTCCTTTCTGGCTGCTTTTTTTGTTTTGTAATATTACACAACCTCCCCTCCTCCCCCCTCCCCCCCACCGGTAATCTGGCCACTTCGCAGCAAGTCAAGCGCTTCTGCACATGCTCTGCCACGCATGCACCCCAGCTGCGCTCCTGTCCCCGGGAGTGCTCTGCGCCTGCACAGTATTACTCCCAGTTGTAAGGGGGGAGGGAAGGGGCAGTTGAGCTGCACCTGCGCAGAAGAGTGTGGCCAGCCAGATTACTGTGGGGGACAATGGAGCCAGCGGAGAGGACAATGAGGGAGCCCACGCAACTCATGGGGCTGGAGGAAACCCCAGGTAAGTATAAATACACCATCTCGGGTTTCCTCTAAGTAAACCTAATGTGGTCAGTGTAACTTACCTAGGGCTTCTTGTAGTCCTTCTGGTCCTGTTGGTCCCTCTCTGATATCCATTCAGCAGCTGTTCCATCTGAATGTTGCATGTGCCTCCTGGATTGCGCTCCCGCAGCCGGGATCATTCTGTGCTTGCAAAGTTTGTATAAATTGCTATTGCGCACGTGGCGAACATTCCCAACTATAGGAGCACGATCAGGGAGGCTTGTGGCCGTGCCTTATCCCTCACCCTCTGCAGGGGTCTCAGGCTGAGCTGTCCCTGTGCTCCACGGCCCCCCTTAAGAGTAGTACTCGCATGTCCCCGATCCAGCGGCAAATCTCTCTGCTCTCCTCATGCTAGGAGTGTTCATGGAGACTTTCCTGCCATTTAGTGTACAGCTGCAGGTAGTGGGGGACCAAAGGAGCCATGGGGGTGGGGCAAAGGGGGGAACAAGTGACAAAAGAGATACAGGTGACACAGCGGGACAAGAGGCAGAGGGGGAACAGGTGACACAGGGACATGAGGTGATACAGAGGGGGAAAAAAGAGGTAAAGGGGAAACAGATGTAACACAAGGGGATGAAATATATTGGGGGACAAAAAGGCACGGGACATGAGGAAACAGAGGGGAAACAGAGGTGACACGGGAAACAGATGTAACCCGGGGGGGCAAAAGAGGGGAACAGGTGACACAGGGAGACAAAAAAGGCACAAGAGAAACAAAAGTGACACAGGGAAAAAGAGGAACAGGGGACATGAGGTAACACAGAGGGAGAAAAAGAGACACAGAGGGGGGCAAAAAAGGGCACAGGGGGAACAGGTGACATAGAGGTGGACAGAAGAGGCACAGAGGGGGGCAAAAAAGGCACAGGGGGGGGGGGGGGAACAGGTGACATAGAGGAGGACAGAAGAGGCACAGAGATGACAGTGTTCTGACTTAAGAATGGATTCAGATTAAGAAAAAACCTATATTTCCTATCTCCTTCATCAACCGGGGACTACCTGTATTTCGCTACCTTCTTTATTAGGTAAGTCTTGCTGGTACTGAATATGATATTTTTGTTTGCCAACAGAACTGCCTTAATTCTTTATGGCATTATTCAGGGATTTTTGGTCCATACTGACATAATAGTGTCATGCAGTTGGCCCTGCCCACATCATGCCATGGTCACGCCCATTTTTGTCATTCACCTCACTGTCGTAATACCCCTCAGACCCCCCCCCCCCCAGGGCCTCTGGGTTGTGTATTCCCCCCAGGCCAAAAGGTCCCAGTCCCCCCCTGCCTCTGCTCCAGGGCCTCATAGCAGTTGTTATGGCTGCTATGGCTATTGCTACGCCCCTGGATGGAGGCAATATCATAATTTCTGTTTTGTTCATAAGTTTGAGGAGTGTATTAATTGTCCCAGGCCATAAGTATAGATGGAGATGAGAAGAGGTCCTAGCAGGGTCGGACTGGGACACTAAGGGCCCACCAAGGAAGTTTCAGCCTGGGGCCCACCCCCCCATTTTGGGCTCACATACACATGTACTCTAGAAATTTTGCATGATTTTATGATAGGGAATAGATTGTGAGCACTTCTGAGGACAGTCTCCAATAGGGATATGTCCATATGCAGCGCGCGCTGCGCGCCGCAGCAACGATAAATGAGTGTCACCACGCACTGGAACATGGGCGTGGTCATGATGGGTCATGGGCAGACTAAAAAAAAAAACACACAAAATAAGTAGCCGTGTTATTCACAGAGATTAGGTCCGACCAAATACATTCTAGATAAAATAATCAATTAGTTACATGCCTCATGATAATTCATCATGGGCTTGATTCACAAAGCGGTGCTAACTGTTAGCACGCCTGTGAAAACCCCCTTAGCAAGTCTAAACAAGCTTTTCGCGCATAAAACTTTACGCGCGCACTGCACAGAGCGCAGGGCGCTCCGCGCGAAGTGCCCATTACAGCCTATGGGACTTAGCGCGCATAGGACTTTGCGCGCGTAAAGTTTTGCGCGCGCAAAGTTAGCGCGCGATCTGATTGAGAAATCCGGTGCTAATCTACTTAGCACCCTGGTTAGCACGTCTAAAGACTTTAGACGTGCTAAGTAGGTTAGCACCGCTTTGTGAATCAAGCCCCAAGTAGTCAAATGGCAGCAGATATCCCCACAAAATGCAATCAAATTGGCGGCAGATATCCCCACAAAATGCAATCAAATTGGCGGCAGATATCCCCACAAAATGCAATCAAATTGGCGGCAGATATCCCCACAAAATGCAATCAAATTGGCGGCAGATATCCCCACAAAATGCAATCAGTTTGGCGGCAGATATCCCCACAAAATGCAATCAGTTTGGCGGCAGATATCACCACAAAATGCAATCAGTTTGGCGGCAGATATCCCCACAAAAGGCAATCAGTTTGGCGGCAGATATCCCCACAAAATGCAATCAGTTTGGCGGCAGATATCCCCACAAAATGCAATCAGTTTGGCGGCAGATATCCCCACAAAATGCAATCAAATTGGCGGCAGATATCCCCACAAAATGCAATCAAATTGGCGGCAGATATCCCCACAAAATGCAATAAGTTTGGTGGCAGATATCCTCACAAAATGCAATCAGTTTGGTGGCATATATCCCCACAAAATGCAATCAGTTTGGCGGCAGATATCCCCACAAAAGGCAATCAGTTTGGCGGCAGATATCCCCACAAAATGCAATCAGTTTGGCGGCAGATATCCCCACCAAATGCAATCAGTTTGGCGGCAGATATCCCCACAAAATGCAATCAAATTGGCGGCAGATATCCCCACAAAATGCAATCAAATTGGCGGCAGATATCCCCACAAAATGCAATAAGTTTGGTGGCAGATATCCCCACAAAATGCAATCAGTTTGGTGGCATATATCCCCACAAAATGCAATCAGTTTGGCGGCAGATATCCCCACAAAAGGCAATCAGTTTGGCGGCAGATATCCCCACAAAATGCAGTCAGTTTGGCGGAAGTTATCCCCACAAGGATTTGCAGCCAGCGGCAGCAGCGGGAATCACTCAACGGGATCGATAGCTCTGCGTGCCGCTGCTGGTCTGGTCTCCTGCACTGCACTGTCCAATCACGCTTTCACAGGAAGTAGTGTGAGAGTGTGATTGGACAGTGTCAGTGCAGGAGACCAGACCAACGGCACACAGAGACCAACCAACAACCCACCGTCCCTGGTCTGGTGGTGATCCCTCCCTCTCTCCCCTCACTCAGTGACAGTCTCCTCCACTCTCCTGGCTGGGCTGAGTGAGTCTCTCCTGTCTCCTCTCCTCCCTGGCCATCCCTCCCAACACTACACATGCACACAAAGAGTCCACCGTGTGTGCAGGGCAGCTGAGCCTGACTGGCAGGTCCCGGCAGACGGCGGTGGGCATCAGACAGTGTGGCTGCGGCGAGCGGCTGCCTCTCCCTCAGGCCCAGAGTGTCCAGGCATTCCCCCTGCGGGCTGCTGCGTCTCCAGCCAGGCCTCTGTCAGTCTGTCTGGCGCCAGGCGGCGTGTAGCGATGGTGCTTGTTGTCAGAAGAAGGCTGATGCCTGGAGGCCCCAGGCTCAGGCCTGGCTGGTGGTGGTCTGGAGGCCCCAGGCTCAGGCCTGGCTGGTGGTGGGCTGGAGGCCCCAGGCTCAGGCCTGGCTGGAGATGGTGGGCTGGGGGCCCCAGGGCAGGCTTGGCTGGCTAGTGGTGGGCTGGGGGCCAAGGGCCTCAGCAGTGGTTATAGGGACCTGGGTAAGAGAACAGTGAGGGAGGTAAGGTTGCTCACAGACATACTACATACATGCATACATATTAGTACAACTTAGTACTAGTACCTAAATTGTCCAGATGGAACTGGCTCTGGCTGGTGGGCTGCCTGCCTGCACTACACCAATTATTGCAAGACGGTGGTGGTGGGGGGGTGGAGCTTCATTAGTTAGAATTAGGAATTACAACAAGACTGCCCATATTTGTGACACACCAGACCTCCGTCAACCCACCACCACCACCCACCCAGGCACCCACAGACAATCTCTGTAACTGCACCTGGCCTGACTAGAGTCAGTCAGGCCAATCCACCCACCTTGATGCTCGGATCCTGATCGGAAATCCACTGTCCAGGGGTCCTGCCTGGGCTGTCCCACTCCCTCCAGTCGCTTGCTCCGTCCTCTCCTCCTCGGTTGCCTACGCCTGCGGTGATACCGTACGTACAAGTTGTCTTTCACTGTCTGTCAGTGCAATGCGTCACGTGCACAGTAGTGAATGCACTGACAGACGTCTTACCGGGCCTGGCTGGCTGAAGTGGGCGGGCAGGCCGCGGCACTCGGCAGAACAGTGAGCAGCGTGTGGACGGTCCGGACGTCACGTGTGACGTGCCCATGCGGCTCTGTGGCGTGCACGGACATCTGTCTCCTCCTTCAGTGTTGAGACTGGTATGCGCGCACGCTGTATTGATTATCGGCCGGCCGAGGGTGGGGGGCGGGAGCTTTCAGGGGGGCTGCCAACATACTGGCTGGGACTGGAGCCTGGGTAAGCCCCAGTGTGGCCTCCGGACCTTAACGTCACTGGTGCATGCTCAGCCGCACGTATAGGAGAGGGGGGGGGCCACACACACACACACGACACACACACACGCCACACATACACACAAAGAACAACTAAGGGAAAGACACACATATCTAAAAAGGGGGGGGGGGGGGGCACGCACACAGAAAGAACAGCTAAGGTAGGGAGTCAGATACACAGAAAGAACAGCCACAGGAGTCACACACACTAAGGTAGTGGCACAGAGAAAGAGCAATGCAGGGAGACACACACCTACACAATACTACCTTGACCTTCTCCCCGGCATTTGTCTGGACTCTGCATTCCTCTGGGTTAATTAGCTGCATCCTCCGATCCTCCGTGATGGCTTCCTGGCTGTCTCTCTCGCTGTCAGTCTGTTCTCCCCCCTCCTTGCCCGATACAGCTCTGCACAGCAGCACACTTGATTTCTCTCCCCATCAGCCCCATTTCTCTCCCCAGCAGCATCGCGGGCAATTCAAACACTGCTGGGGGCGGAGCTACAGCGGCCACATCAGTAGCAGGCGAAGGAGCAGAGCGGCAGGTTACTATGACAACCATGGCCGCAAGCTGGCTGCATACAGGCAAAGTAGAGAGCGGCCGCTGCTGCTTCGGTTAGGGGCACCATGACGATGGTCACTACACTACGTGCCCTGAGGTTCGGGGCACAGTGGGCGGGGATCCGGAGTGCTTGGATCTTCAGCGCTAACCACGCCGCTGGGTGGAGGAACACTGCAGGGCCCCGTAGCAGCTGCTGATTATTGCTACGCCACTGGGGGGGGGGGGGCCTGTGGTCATGTGACTGTGACGTCACATCTCTTAAAGGGGGCCCACCGAACTTTACGTCGGTAGTTCGGTGGGTCAGTCCAAGGCTGGGTCCTAGAACGGATCCTTGTGGTACACCAAAAGATAGTGGGCGTGGAGAGCAGTTACTGTCGGAATAGGAGACAGTCAAAGAGCATCCAGACAGGTAGGAGCTTATCCAAGAATGTGCTCGTCCCTTGACACCCAGTTACAACAGTGTCTGGATAAGCAGAGTGATCAACAGTGTAAAAGGCAGAGGAAAGGAAGGAATTAGAATTAGAGAAAAGGAGTATTAGTACAGAAAATTCTATAATTATAAATAGGTAGCGCTCCGCTTCTAGTAGCTGCACATCTATAAAGGTCCCCTTAGGGACTGCACTCACCCAGCTGGTGTGACCACTGTGAGATTGGTCAATTGTCGCTCGTTATCTCTTCTGGCCGACTGCCCGATCTCTGGTCTGAGAGTCCCCGCTGTGTAGGCACCACTTCCTCGATGCGGTGATGGGCTCTTTAAATGTGGACTGCAATCATCTGCATGTCTATGGTATGATTGCTGCTTCCTTGCAAAAGTCTACTTTACAATCTGTGACTGCAATCATCTGCACGTCTATGGTATGATTGCTGCATACATTGCTACTAAGACTGTTTAATATAAATTTGAGTAGTTCAGCAGTGTTTGTAAATTCACATATTACATTTGTGAATCCTTTGTGTTCCACCCCAGTGACCACCAATTATTTATGGCAGGGCTGTTTTTGGTAGCCACACCCATCCTCAGCTGAACTGTTTTCTCAATTTCTAATTGAGAATCACTTCCAATTCCACCATGGCAGCTATCATACCTATTTAAGTGCTGGAGCTTGGTCACTCGTGGCCTAGGTCACTCGTGCCATTTAATTCCTAAGTGCCATTTATTACAAAGTGCTTCACAACTTACCAAGAATTCACCCAGGAATTCAAACAGGATTTAACAGCCACAGGACTCTGCTGGAAACTACTACTCTGCATCCACAACTGCCTCCAATGCTATTGCTAAAAATGCCACTGCTGGACATATGTTGCACAACCAAGTAGACTGTGCTTCTTCATTTACACAGGTTTGCTTGCACTAACTGCATACTCATATAAACTGTTTAGTGGTTGGAAACTTCCTGGTTATAATCAGAGACCATTACTATGTTTACTGCACTTTTTCTCATGCTCTGCCTGTCTGCAAACATCTACAAGTTGCATTGCAATATGCATCCTCCCAATGTACCTCACTCCATATTCATTTCACCTGCTCTGCTTTCCTCACCTTACTCAGCTTCTCATGAACTGTTAGCTCTCCTGAAATCTCTCTCTCCCTCCAGCAGCTCAAAAACCTCACAAACTGTTAAATCCCATTCACATTTGCTTACTCTCTCCCTCCTACTCTTACTTGCAGCTGGTGATATATCACCCAATCCTGGGCCACAGCCTGCTGCCAGACAAGCATCCCCTGCTGACCTGCTTCATACACTTCACAGCCCTCTATCCACAAATAACCTCAACACCCATCCTCACTCCAATCTTATTTCCATCCATCCCACCCACAAACACATGCTCCCCCTACCCTGCGGTCTCTGGAATGCCAGATCCGTCCGCAATAAACTTACAGAGGTCCACAACCTCTTCCTCTCCAAATCCCTCACCATCCTCGCACTCACTGAGACATGGCTCACCCCCTCTGACTCTGCCGCAGAGGCTGCCCTCTCCTATGGTGGGCTTCACCTCAGTCACACCCCCAGACCAGACAACAGGACCGGGAGAGGGGTGGGTCTGCTCCTCTCCCCATCCAGCACCTTCCGTGTCCTCACCCCACCTACCTCCCTACAATTCACATCATTCGAGGCCCACACTATCCGCCTCTACCACCCCCTCCCTGCCATTGTTGCGGTCTTATACCGTCCTCCAGGCTCCACCCCACAATTTCTTGATGACCTTGCTTCCTAGCTCCCTCGACATCCTCTCCTCTGACCTCCCCACCATCATCCTTGGGGATTTCAATATTCCCATCGATGAAGCCCAGAACTCCGCTGTGACCCGGCTACTCAACAATGCCAACTCACTTGGACTAGTACAACACACCAACGCCCCCACTCACACTGCACGTCACACTCTCGACCTTATATTCACTAAATCCACCGCTATTGCAGACCTTGACATCGCACCCTTTCCACCCTCAGACCATCACCTTCTCACCTTCAACCTCCTCACGGAAGGCACCTCCAAACTACCCGCCCGCCCACCTGGTCAATGGCAGCGAGACCTACGCAAGCTCAACCCTAGCGTCCTTGCTGACCCCCTCCATGCCCTCTCCTCCACTCTCCCCACCCTAACCTGTCCTAATCTTGATGCAGCTCAGTATCGCCAAACTCTCTCATCAGCCCTAGAGAAAGCTGCTCCACCAATATTTCGACGCAACCGACCCCCCAACCCCCAGCCCTGGCGCACTACCCATACTCGCAACCTCCAGAGGGTAACCTGCGCCACTGGAGGAAATGGAGGAAATATAGACTTAACCTGGATTTCCTACAGTACAAGACCAACCTGCTGCAGTCCCACACTGCCCTTGCTCATGCGAAGCAGGAATACTTTACCAAGCTCATCGGAGCACAAGCTTCCAACCCCCAGCGTCTCTTTGCCACTTTCCAGTGCTGGGCCGAAATTACGCATTAGCGTAATTACGCATCGTAATTCACTACAAATGCACCGTAAGCGTTATGTGTAAGGTTACGGTATTACGCGTAATTAATTACGCGTAGACCGTAGGGTTACGTTTTACGCGTAACAAATTACGCGTAAGACAGTAAACTCCCATTGAAATTACACAGTCTGCCGTAATCGCGTAATATTACGCTCCCGTATAATATAAAAAAGCCGCCGACTTTAAGGGTTAATAGCAAAGCCCCCTTAAGTGCTAAGAGCCTCAAATTTGGAGAATATATTAAGGAGATCAGAAGGAATAAGAGGAAAAAATTTTTTTTCAAAAAGACCTTATAGTTTTTGAGAAAATCTATGTTAAAGTTTCAAAGGAAAAATATATACATTTAAAAACCCGCCGACTTTAACGGTTAATAGCAAAGCCTGCTTAAAATTTAGGAACACCAAATTCACAGGGTATATTAAGGGGATCAGTGGGAATAAGAGGAAATTTTTTTTTTTCAAAAAGACCTTATAGTTTTTGAGAAAATCGATGTTTAAGTTTCAAGGGCGAAAATGTCTTTTAAATGCGGAAAATGTCAGGTTTTTTTGCACAGGTAACAATAGTGTTTTATTTTCATAGATTCCCCCAAGTGGGAAGAGTTTTACTTACTTCGTTCTGAGTGTGGGAAACATAAAAAAAAAACGACGTGGGGTCCCCCCTCCCAGACCTCTTT
This sequence comes from Hyperolius riggenbachi, assembly GCF_040937935.1. Classification (NCBI taxonomy): domain Eukaryota; kingdom Metazoa; phylum Chordata; class Amphibia; order Anura; family Hyperoliidae; genus Hyperolius; species Hyperolius riggenbachi. The sequence continues at coordinate 434,383,794 of NC_090650.1, forward strand.
AACCCCTTGTCCCCCATGCAGACTGGGATAGCCAGAATGCGGAGCACCAGCCGCGTGGGGCTCCGCACCCTGACTATACCAGCCCGCATGGTCCATGGATTGGGGGGTCTCGGAAGGGGAGGGGCAGCCAAGCTTTCCCCTCCCCCTCCGAGCCCTTGTCCAATCCAAGGACAAGGGGCTCTTCTCCACCTCCGATGGGCGGTGGAGGTGGAGGCCGCGATTTCCTGGGGAGGGGTTCATGGTGGCATCTGGGAGTCCCCTTTAAAAAGGGGTCACCCAGATGCCCACCCCCCTCCCAGGAGAAATGAGTATAGAGGTACTTGTAGTACCCCTTACCCATTTCCTTTAAGAGTTAAAAGTAAATAAACACACAAACACATAGAAAAAGTATTTTAATTGAACAAAAAACATAACCACGAAAAAAGTCCTTTAATATTCTTAATTAACCATTAATACTTACCTGTCCCTTTAAAAGCCAGTTCCCACGCAATATCCTCGGAAATATACTAATCAGTTACAATGTAACAAAGTCATTACAATGTAACAACTTTGTTACATTGTAACTACGCCGCACCCGACGTCACTCACCGCCGCCGCCGCGTCTGTGCTGCAGGACCCGACAGAGCTCTGAGCTATAGCTCAGAGCTCTCTAAGCATCTTTGTATTTGGGCTCCAAGGAGCCCCATTGGTCCTTAGCAGACCAATGGGGTTCCTTCTGATTTGAAGGAACCCCATTGGTCTGCTAAGGACCAATGGGGCTCCTTGGAGCCCAAATACAAAGATGCTTTCGAGAGCTCTGAGCTAATATAGCTCAGAGCTCTGTCGGGTGAAGGGACGCTAAGTCCCCGCCGGCTCCGCTGCCCTCCCCGCCTCTCCCACATGTCACCTATATACATGCTGGCACCCATGGGTGCCAGCATGTATATGAGTGACAGGTGTGGGCGGAGTGGACGGCGGGAGCCGGGGGGGACTAGCGTGTATGCGGCGGCCGGCGGGTGAGCGGCGAGTGACGTCGGGTGCGGTGGTGTTACAAAGTAACAAAGTTGTTACATTGTAATAACTTTGTTACATTGTAACTGATTAGTATATTTCCGAGGATATTGCGTGGGAACTGGCTTTTAAAGGGACAGGTAAGTATTAATGGTTAATTAAGAATATTAAAGGACTTTTTTCGTGGTTATGTTTTTTGTTCAATTAAAATACTTTTTCTATGTGTTTGTGTGTTTATTTACTTTTAACTCTTAAAGGAAATGGGTAAGGGGTACTACAAGTACCTCTATACTCATTTCTCCTGGGAGGGGGGTGGGCATCTGGGGGACCCCTTTTTAAAGGGGACTCCCAGATGCCACCATGAACCCCTCCCCAGGAAATCGCGGCCTCCACCTCCACCGCCCATCGGAGGTGGAGAAGAGCCCCTTGTCCTTGGATTGGACAAGGGCTCGGAGGGGGAGGGGAAAGCTTGGCTGCCCCTCCCCTTCCGAGACCCCCCAATCCATGGACCATGCGGGCTGGTATAGTCAGGGTGCGGAGCCCCACGCGGCCGGTGCTCCGCATTCTGGCTATCCCAGTCTGCATGGGGGACAAGGGGTTAAAGAGGTCTGGGAGGGGGGACCCCACGTCGTTTTTTTTTTATATTTCCCACACTCAGAACGAAGTAAGTAAAACTCTTCCCACTTGGGGGAATCTATGAAAATAAAGCACTATTGTTACTTGTGCAAAAAAACCTGACATTTTCCGCATTTAAAAGACATTTTCGCCCTTGAAACTTAAACATCGATTTTCTCAAAAACTATAAGGTCTTTTTGAAAAAAAAAATTTTCCTCTTATTCCCACTGATCCCCTTAATATACCCTGTGAATTTGGTGTTCCTAAATTTTAAGCAGGCTTTGCTATTAACCGTTAAAGTCGGCGGGTTTTTAAATGTATATATTTTTCCTTTGAAACTTTAACATCGATTTTCTCAAAAACTATAAGGTCTTTTTGAAAAAAAAATTTTTCCTCTTATTCCTTCTGATCTCCTTAATATATTCTCCAAATTTGAGGCTCTTAGCACTTAAGGGGGCTTTGCTATTAACCCTTAAAGTCGGCGGCTACCTAACATTGATCCATGCGTCAACTTTTCCGCTTGGCAGCATGACCTTACGCATTAATTGCTAGTAGGATTTTACGCGTAAGCCTATAACGTAATAACCTGAATTACGGTATACTTACGCGTAATTGCGTAAGTGCTATGCGTAATTATAGACATGTACCGAAATTGAATGTCTATGCCGTAAGCGTAATTTCGTAATGCGTAATAGCGTAAAATTACGCGTAATGATCCGTAAGCGTAGCTTTCTCCATTACGACCAGCACTGCCACTTTCAACTCCCTGCTTAACCCCCCCCCCCCCCCCCACCCTTTGTTTCCTCCCTCTCTGCCACAGATTTAGCCACCCACTTCACCAACAAAATTGTCTCTATCCGCCAGGAAATATCCAATCTCAAATCTTCACCTTCCACCCCCTCCCAACCAGCTCCTCCTCCATGCTATCCTCCCCTCACATCCTTCACTCCTACTACCACCGAGGAAGTCATCCACCTACTGCAGACTTCCCATACCACTACTTCCCCCCTTGACCCCATCCCTTCTGATTTACTCCAGCCTCACTTCACGGAATTGGCCCCAGTCCTCACTACCCTGTTCAACCTCTCCCTATCCACAGGCACCTTCCCCTCAGACTTCAAGCAGGCCACTGTACTACCCCTGCTCAAGAAACCCTCCCTCGACCCCTCGCTACCCTCCAACTACCGTCCTATCTCCCTCCTCCCCTTTGCCTCAAAACTCCTTGAGCGTCTGGTTCACAAACGCCTGACCCAGTTCCTCAATGTCAACTCACTGCTAGACCCACTGCAATCTGGATTTCGGCCTGCCCACTCAACCGAAACTGCTCTCACCAAAGTGGTCAATGACCTTGCCTTAGCTAAAGCTGAAGGTAAATACTCCATTCTCCTCCTTCTTGACCTTTCAGCAGCTTTTGACACAGTAGATCATCCCCTACTCCTCCAGTCCCTCCAGTCCATGGGCATTCACGATCTTACCCTGTCCTGGCTTTCATCCTACCTCTCCAACCGCTCCTTCACGACTGCCTTCAATGAGTCCTCATCCACCCCCAACCACCTCTCGGTGGGAGTCCCCTAAGGTTCGGTCCTTGGCCCCCGACTGTTCACCCTATACACATCCTCCATTGGCAAGGTTATCTCCTCCATGGGTTTTAACTATCATCTGTATGCAGATGACACCCAGATCTACCTCCACACCCCTGATATATCCACCACTACCATGAACAAGGTCTCCTCCTGTCTATCAGCCATCGCCTCCTGGATGTCCGCTAGGTTCCTGAAACTAAATCTAGACAAAACGGAATTTATGATCTTCCCACCCCGGCCATCCATGAACCTCCCAGATGTGCATGTCACTGTTAACCACACTACCATTCGCCCTACCTCTCAAGCCCGCTGTCTGGGTGTCACCCTGGACTCCGCACTCTCCTTCACTCCCCACATCCAAAACCTCACAAAGTCCTGCAACTTCCACCTTCGTAACATCTGTAAGATTCGCCCTTTCCTGACCTCTGCCACCACCAAACTCCTCATCCATGCCCTCATAATTTCCCGCCTTGACTACTGCAATGCCCTGCTGTCTGGTCTCCCTATGACCCGAACAGCCCCACTGCAGTCCATCATGAATGCAGCAGCCAGAATTATCCACTGCTCCCATCGCTCTACCATGGCGGATCCCCTCCTTGAATCCCTCCACTGGCTTCCTATCCAGTCCAGAATCAGATTCAAGATACTGTGTCTGACCTACAAATCTGTCCACAAAACCTGTCCAACCTACATTTCCGATCTTACTCAGAGGTACACACCTAGCCGCTCACTCCGCTCTTCCAATGAACTTCGCCTAACTGCCCCCCGCATCACCCAGTCCCATGCACGCCTCCAGGACTTCTCAAGAGCTGCTCCAACACTATGGAACTCCCTACCTCCACCCATTAGGGCAGCCCCCTCCTTCAACATCTTCAAGAAAGCCCTCAAAACTCACCTTTTCACTCTGGCCTACTACCCCTCACAAGTGCTCTAAACCCACAGCTGAACTCTGGTCTCCTACCTCTCGTGTCCCTACCTCTCCCTTCAGATTGTAAGCCTTTGGGCAGGGTTCTCCTCCTTTTGTGTCCAACCTGATCATGCACCTCCATTACTGTGAACCCATGCTAGGCATCTGAGTGAGCCTAACTTGCCTAATCTCCATGCTCCATCCAGTCACTGACTAAGCATTACCTGGTACTCATACTGTGCTGCATGATCTGATCTTTCTTGTATTCAGGTATTGTCATTTTGCTGTATGTCACCCCTACATATTGTATGTATCCCTATTTATTGTCCAGCGCTGCGTAATATGTTGGCGCTTTATAAATACAATAAATAAATAAATAAATCACAGGCTACAATTGGCTGTGACAAACACGCAAACGCTACAACTATCAGGACGGCGTGTCTCTGGGGCTGCGCATGTGGCGTTCTGCTTCTGGGAAGAAGTTCTGTCCCTAAGGTAACTATTTATGTATTTTTTTTTATTGTAATTTTTTTTTATTACAAAAAAAATAAAAAAATTGGGGAGTGTGGGAGGTAATGAGTTAATTTATAATGGAAAACTATATATTTATATATGAAAAATGTTTTGGGTGTAATTTTACTATTTGGCCACAAGATGGCCACAGTAAATTTTTTGAGAATGTGTCCTGTAAGCGTAGGAAGTACGCTTACAGGAAATGAGGCTGGGTAACTTTTTTTTTTTTCACAATGATCGTGCTGCTTCGAAGCCGGCGATCATTGCTGGGGGGGCTTAGATCAACGAATGGGAACGTTTTTTCCGTTCATTGATCTCCAGGCGAGTGGGTGGCGGCGCGCACGAGCGCGGGAGCACGTGCACGAGTGAGCGGGAGCGCAGACAGCGGCGGTAGCGGCGGGGGGTGCATGTATCTACGCCTCTGGTGGGGAAAGGATGTAAAAAGGGGCGTAGATACAAGCACCTGTGGGGGTAAAGTGGTTAAAATAATACCAGTTGCCTGACTCTCCTGCTGATCCTGTGTCTCTAATACTTTTAACCACAGCCCCTAAACAAACATGCAGCAGATCAGGTGCTCTGACTGAAGTCTGACTGGTTTAGCTGCATGCTTGTTTCAGGTGTGTGATTCAGCCACTACTGCAGCCAAAGAGATCAGCAGGACAGCCAGGCAACTGATATTGCTTAAAAGGAAACATACATATCCTTCTCCATTGATGTTCCCTTTGAAGTGTTTTAGGCTATATTAATGGATGCAACAGGCTTTTTTACGCCCCTCTATTAGCATTCAGCAACCCCAGAAACCCCAATTAACAACTGCAGAAATTGTGTGCCCCCAATTTAAAATTGCACTCCCTATTTGCCTCCAATCAACAAATACAGCAACCGTTTACCCCCAGACAACATAGTTACATAGTTATTTTGGTTGAAAAAAGACATACGTCCATCGAGTTCAACCGGTACAAAGTACAACACCAGCCTGCTCCCTCACATATCCCTGCTGATCCAGAGGAAGGCGAAAAAACCCTTACAATGCATGGTCCAATTAGCCCCAAAAGGGAAAAATTCCTTCCCGACTCCAGATGGCAATCAGATAAAATCCCTGGATCAACATCATTAGGCATTATCTAGTAATTGTAGCCATTGATGTCTTTCAACGCAAGGAAAGCATCTAAGCCCCCTTTAAATTCAGGTATAGAGTGTGCCATAACGACTTCCTGTGGCAATGCATTCCACATCTTAATCACTCTTACTGTAAAGAACCCTTTCCTAAATAAATGGCTAAAACGTTTTTCCTCCATGCGCAGATCATGTCCTCTAGTCCTTTGAGAAGGCCTAGGGGCAAAAAGCTCATCTGCCAAGCTATTATATTGCCCTCTGATGTATTTATACATGTTAATTAGATCCCCTCTAAGGCGTATTTTCTCTAGACTAAATAAACACAGTTTATCTAACCTTTCTTGATAAGTGAGACCTTCCATCCCACGTATCAATTTTCTTGCTCGTCTCTGCACCTGCTCTAAAACTGCAATATATTTTTTGTAATGTGGTGCCCAGAACTGAATTCCATATTCCAGATGTGGCCTTACTAGAGAGTTAAACAGGGGCAATATTATGCTAGCATCTCGAGTTTTTATTTCCCTTTTAATGCATCTCAAAATTTTGTTAGCTTTAGCTGCAGCTGCTTGGCATTGAGTACGATTATTTAACTTGTTGTCGATGAGTACTCCTAAGTCCTTCTCCAAGTTTGATGTCCCCAACTGTATCCCATTTATTTTGTATGGTGCTAGACCATTAGTATGTCCAAAATGCATGACTTTACATTTGTCAACATTGAATTTCATCTGCCATGTATGTGCCCATATAGCCATCCTATCCAGATCCTGTTGCAATATGACACTATCTTCCTGAGAGTTGATGATTCTGCACAATTTTGTATCATCCGCAAAAATAGCAACATTGCTCACTACTGCATCTACTAGGTCATTAATAAATAAATTGAAGAGCACTGGACCCAGAACAGACCCCTGTGGGACCCCACTGCTAACAGTCACCCATTTTGAGTACGATCCATTGACCACAACTCTTTGTTCGCTGTCCATTAGCCAGTTCCCTATCCATGAACACAGACTCTTCCCTAGTCCTTGCATCCTCAACTTTTGCACCAGACTTTTGTGGGGAACAGTGTCGAAGGCCTTTGCAAAGTCCAAGTATACCACATCTACAGCATTCCCAATATCCATATTAGCATTCACTACCTCATAAAAGCTGAGCATGTTAGTCAAACAGGACCTGTCTTTAGTAAACCCATGTTGATGCTGAGAAATAAGATTATTTTCTACTATGAAGTCATGTATAGTATCTCTTAGTAACCCCTCAAATAGTTTGCATACAACTGATGTTAAGCTTACAGGTCTATAATTTCCTGGATCTGATTTTTTGCCCTTCTTAAATAATGGGAAAACGTGGGCTGTACGCCAATCCACTGGGACTCTGCCAGTTGCAAGAGAGTCACAAAAGATAAGATAAAGTGGTTTATCTATAACTGAACTTAATTCCCTTAGGACCCGAGGATGCATGCCATCCGGGCCAGGTGCCTTGTCTATTTTTAATTTATTTAGTCTTGCCTTCACTTCTTCCTGCGTTAAGTATTTAATATTACAGTTAGAAGATGCAGCAACTGTTTGCCCCAACTGACAAACGCAGCAAACAAATAACCGACATGACTCAGTCAAGCTCAACCCAAGATCTCTGCTCAGATTAAACTTTAAATCCAGTGCACACTACAATCAAGATCCAATCAGAAAATGTTATTAGTTATGTGTTCTGTTCAGGTGACCGTTATATATTCTACTAGCTGATGACCCGGCGTTGCCCGGGTATGTATTTGGCTGGTGTTGGCTCCACCCAAGTTTTCTAACCCTAACACACAAACACTGAATGGCCAAGTTTGTGAGCTTTGGGTTCTTTGGCATCAATAATTTGTATATTCCCATAGAAATTAAACAAATCAGATTGGCTGCTTGTGGCTCCGCCCCTCTCCAGCATTTGAACCCCAGTCACCCAATGACCAACTGTAGCAGGTTTGAGGCATCTGCTATTAACAGTGTAAAAATGGCAGCAATTTAAATATTCCCCTTGAAAATCAACAGGTGAATTTTGATTGGCTATTATAGGCTCCACCCACTTCCCTGAATATTAATCTCAGTCACCCAGTGACCATCTGGGCAAAGTTTGAGAACCCTGCCATTAACAGTGTAAGAAGGCTGCAGTTTATATTTTCCCAGTTCAATTTGGTTTTGGCTCCGCCGACTTCTTGTAACCTTGACACACAGTCACTCAATGATTTGTGAGCTTTGGGGTCCTTGGCATCAATAATGTGTATTTTCCCATTGAAATAAAACATCTGTTTGGTTGTTTGTGGCTCCACCCTCTTTTCTGAATTTTAACCCCAGTGCCCCAATGATCAATTTTACCAGGTTTGAGGCCTGTGCCATTAATAGTGCAAGAATGACCAACTGTAGCAGGTTTGAGGTATCTGCTATTAACAGTGTAAAAATGGCAGCAATTTAAATATTCCCCTTGAAAATCAACAGGTGAATTTGGATTGGCTTTTTAGGCTCCACCCACTTTTCTGATTTGTAATCTCATTCACCCAGTAACCAGCTGTGCAAAGTTTGAGAACCCTGCCATTAACAGTGAAGAAAGGCTGCAGTTTACATTTTCCTAGGGAAATTTGATTTCGACTCCACCCACTTTCAGTAACCTTGACACAGTCACTCAATGACCAAGCTTGTGAGCTTTCAAGTTCCTGGCATCAAAAATATGTGAATGGAAGCAGTTTATCCAGCAAGGAAATCTGATTGGCTGTTTTTGGCCCTGCCCCTTTAGTGAATTTGGACCCCAGTCATTTAATGAGCGACTGTAGCAGGTTTGAGGCCTCTGCCATTAACAGTAAGAATGGCTGCAGTTTATATTTTCCCATTTAAAAGGTGTTTTTGGCTCGGCCCATTGTTTCTAACCTTGACATACAGTCACTCAATGACCACGTTTATGAGCTTTGGGGTCCTCGGCATCAATAAGTTGCATTTTCCCATTGAAATTAAACAAATATGATTGGCTGTTTGTGGCCCGCCCCCTTTTTTTAGAATTTAAACCCCAGTCTCCCAGTGACTGACTGTACCAGATTTGAGGCCTCTGCCATCAAGAGTGCATGAATGGCAGCAATGTAAATATTCCCCCTGAAAATCAATAGGTGAATTTTGATTGGCTGTTGTAGGCTCTGCCCACTTTCCTGAATATTGATGCCAGTCATCCAGTGACCAACTGTGTCAAGTCTGAGAACCCTGCCAATAACAGAATGGCTGAAATCAATCTAACAAATCTTATTGGCTGTCTGTGGCTCTACCCCCTTTAGCGAATTTGGACGCCAGTCACCCAATGACTGACTGTATCAGGTTTGAGCCCTCTGCCATTAACAGTGTAAGAATAGTAGCAATGTAAATATTCCCTTTAAAAATCAAATCAAGTAAATTTTGATTGGCTGTTGTAGGCTTCACCCACATTTCTGAATATTAATCCAATCACTCAGTGACCAACTGTACCAGGTTTCAGGCATCTGTTATTAACAGTGTAAGAATGGTTGCAGTTTATATTTTCCCATGTAAAATATGTAGTTATTATAGCAATAGAACAGAAATGGACACACTACAACCACACACACACAGGCCAGAGGGAGCCAGGAATCCACAAGGCTCATATGGACATCAAAAAGAAAAAGGTTCCGCTGCACCAGAGGCTGGGTGAAAAAAGGTCTGCATTTATTGTCACATTAGTGGATACAAAGGATAAAAACGCTCACGCGTATCGGGGCTCATGGCCACTTAATCATAGCTATGATTAAGTGGCCATGAGCTCCGATACGCGTGAGCGTAATTTTTAAGTGACAGGGGTCCATGCTATAAGACACATCAGAATTTATTTGACAACTCATTTCAATTCAAATTATGTCACATATAGGTCATTTGATTACAAACTGTATGCACAGCAATCCATTATTCTCAGGGCTCGTTCACAATAGAGGCATTATTCGCTTTTTTAAGCGCTGGAGATTTATCAAATTCGCCCTGAAAGCAGCTACACTATGATTCTCTATGAGACAGTTCACATCTGAACGACTTGTTTCCGATCCACTCAGAAAAGCTTGTGGCGGAGGGAGAAGGGACACTTCCCTGGGGCTTCTGTCAGCCCCCTGTAGCTGTAATGTCCCGGGTCGTCCTCCTCTGATCCGCCATTCCCCGCCGCCGGCACCGGGCAATTATTCGTCTAACAAGACGAATAATGAGCGCTCCCGCTCGCGTTATTGGAAGCTTATTGCGCATTTGTGAAGAAGCGCGGAAGAGCCGCCGCCATGAGTCAGCGGGAGGCGGCTCTTTCCGCGCATAGCATGGCTGAGCACGGAGAGGCAGCCGCCTCCTCTCAGTGTGAGGCGGCTGTCTCCGTGCAGGCCATGGCGGAGCGCGGAGAAACCGCCGCGTTGGACGCGGCGGTTAGCACGCATGGCCCCATTGCGAAGACACCGCAGAGCGGTGCTGGTGTGGCTGGGACACGTAGTCCCTCTAGGTTTAGAGTGGCGCGCGCGCACGCACTCAGGCAGGGATTATATGACAGCCAGAAGTGAGTCAGCTGACCAGGCTGGTCAGCTGACTCGGGCTCCACTCCTCATTGGTCCAGCACTTAGGGAGGTGCTGGAGAGATGCCTGTGTATATATACTGCCGGCTGTTCAGTTGCTGGTTGTCTGGCGTTGCGATCACAACGTGGGAGCACTCAGACCCTTAGTCAGATCCTTAAGTGTGCCGGGACCAGCTGGAGCTGTAATCCTACACTTAGCTAGATTCTGTTGATAGCTTAAAGTACTAGTTTGATTGTGATTATCTGTTATGACCCTTTGCCTGCCTGACTATCCTCTTGAACTCTGATCTTGTACCTTGCCATTCTGATACTCTGTTGCCGAACCCCGGCTCATCCTTAGACTCTGCTTCTGCCTCCTGATTTTGTACCTTGATATATCTGATACCCTGTTGCCGAACCCTGCCTGTACCTAAGACTCCGCCTCCGCCTTCTGAATCTGTACTTTATCTGTCCGTGTGTTTACGACCTGGCTTGTCCGACCTCGAGAACCGACCTTACTATTAGAGGCAGTTCCCTGCCCTGTTAGTGACACTTCCTCCAGAGTGTCACTCTCAGATAATCCTCCCTACTCTCAGCCTGACTCCTCCCGCCTTGGAGAGTTCAGGTCTTCGGGAGGAATCCGTGCAGTACTCCTCACTGCTCTGAGGCCTAGTCCTCTTAAGTGTTACTGTTACACCAAACACTACACTTTACTCAGGTGAACAGAGGTTAGCTGGTATATCGGATTATCGGTGATACTGCAGATCACTTATAATCTGGTATATATCTGTATTCCCAGTGATACTGCAGATCACCGGTAATCAGATCCTCTCTGTGCTTCACCGATCGTTACAGAACGCCAGACCTAAAAACAAAATGGACCCACGCACTGGTCTGGGGGAACTTGCCACTTCGGTGGATCATGTCAATCGAGTGCTGGGTGAACACAAAGCATTGATTGAGGCCCTGTCAGGGTCAGTACGTACCCTCCAGACATCAGTGGATGAGGTGCGGTCCCCTCCTAGCATGGACATACGTATGCCCGTACCCGAGAGGTTCTCAGGCCACAGATCTGACTTCCGCAATTTTAGGAGTAGAGTGTTATCGTATTTTGAATTGAGACCCCGATCCTCTGGTACTGAGGTCCAGAGAGTCACGTTTATCAAAACTTTATTGGCCGGTGACTCTCAGACCTGGGCATATAACCTGCCCCCTAGAGACACAGCTCTGACCTCGGTAGAGGAGTTCTTTAAAGCCATGGCAGTAATTTACGACGACCCAGACCTTGCTGCGACCTCTGAGCGGAAGCTCAAGCTTTTACGGCAAGGCAAGGGTCCAGTCGAAGATTACGCGGCCGAATTTCGTAGGTGGTCAGTTACGGCCAGGTATGACACCTATGCCCTATTGGATTACTTCCTGTCTGGGTTGTCGGATGAGGTCTCCGACCTAATGTTAAGTCAACCCGAGCTCAAAACAGTCGATGAGGCCATCTCATCGGTAGAGTTGGGCCGAACGGTTCGCCGGCGAACCTGGTTCGCGCGAACCTAGGTGGTTCGCGTGCGGGTACCGCACGCGAACTTTATTGCGGAAAAGTTCGCCCCATTGCGGTTCGCCCCATAATGCACTGAGGGTCAACTTTGACCCTCTACATCACAGTCAGCAGGCCCAGTGTAGCCAATTAGGCTACACTAGCCCCTGGAGCCCCACCCCCCCTTATATAGGCAGGCAGCGGCGGCCGTGGCCACTCGTGTGCCTGCATTAGTTAGAGTAGGGCGAGCTACTGCAGTCTCTCATAGGGAAAGATTAGTTAGCCTTAGCTTGTCCCTGGCTGCATACCTGTTCATTGATCCTGCCACTGCATACCTGTTCATTGATCCTGCCACTGCATACCTGTTCATCGATCCTGCCACTGCATACCTGTTCATTGATCCTGCCACTGCATACCTGTTCAGTGATCCTGCCACTGCATACCTGTTCATTGATCCTGCCACTGCATACCTGTTCATTGATCCTGCCACTGCATACCTGTTCATTGATCCTGCCACTGCATACCTGTTCATTGATCCTGCCACTGCATACCTGTTCATTGATCCTGCCACTGCATACCTGTTCAGTGATCCTGCCACTGCATACCTGTTCATTGATCCTGCCACTGCATACCTGTTCTGTGAACCCACCACTGCATACCTGTTCTGTTCAGTGGACCCGCCACTGTATACCTGTTTAGTGAACCCGCCACTGCATACCTGTTCTGTTCAGTGGACCCGCCACTGTATACCTGTTCAGTGGACCCGCCACTGCATACCTGTTCTGTTCAGTGAACCCGCCACTGCATACCTGTTCTGTTCAGTGGAGTTTGGTGTGTCAGTGTGAAGCAGTACCTTAATTACACTCCCTGATTGATGTATACACATGCAAGATGTTTTAAAGCACTTTAGGCCTGTCATTTAGCATTCAATGTGATTTCTGCCCTTAAAACGCTGCTTGGCGTCAAATCCAGATTTTTCCCGGTGACTTTTGGCGTGTATCCCACTCCGCCATGCCCCCCTCCAGGTGTTAGACCCCTTGAAACATCTTTTCCATCACTTTTGTGGCCAGCATAATTTTTTTTTTTTTTCAAAGTTCGCATCCCCATTGAAGTCTATTGCGGTTCGCGAACTTTAACGCGAACCGAACCTTCCGCGAAAGTTCGCGAACCCGGTTCGCGAACCTAAAATCGGAGGTTCGGCCCAACTCTACTCATCGGCCATTCGAATCGACCGTAGGCTACGCCATCAGAGACAGACTAGGGGCAGTCATCGTGTCAGGTTGACTTCTTATGCAGCGCCTCCCGCTGCACCGCTAGTAACTCCATCTCCTTCTGTCTCATCGTCTCCGGTCTTGCCTCCACCTGAGCCGATGCAGATCGGTTGGTCTAAGCTGACCCAAGTGGAGAGAAGACGGAGAATGTCTGAACAATTATGTTTGTACTGTGGTGAAGGGGGGCATAGGGTACGAGACTGTCCCATTAGGCCGAATAAGAATAAGCCGGGAAACGCTACCACCTAGGAGTTGTAAGGGGTGACACCCTAGGCGCCCAACTCACACCCCCAAAACGTTTACTCCTTCCTTGTACGATTACGTGGGGGGACAAATCTGAAGCCACGGAGGTCTTTGTTGATTCAGGCTCCACGGCTAATTTTATGAGTTCAGAGTTTGCAGAAAAGTTGGGCATTCCACTCACCCCAGTAAAACCACCTATCCAGGTTACTGCCGTGGACGACTCCCCGCTACAAAGGGACCGTCCGCTGTCTCAGACACCAGAGGTGGAAGTCACTATTGGGGTACTGCATAAAGAAAGTTTGAGTTTTTTCGTATTACATATGACTACCTCCACAATTGTCCTAGGTATGCCCTGGCTGCAGCTCCATTCGCCACAGATTAATTGGGCTGCAGGACAATTAACCAGTTGGTCAGACTTCTGTTCCCAACAGTGTCTAGGGAAAGTGACATTAGGTCAGACCAAGATTCATGTGGAGGGTGTTCCCGAGCAATACTCTGAATTCTCGGATGTATTCTGTCCCAAGGCTGCTGATAAGTTACCTCCTCATCGCCCTTTCGATTGCCCCATCGATCTCCGTGCCGGTTGTATGCCCCCGAGGGGTCACCTGTATAATTTGTCCGGACCAGAAAAAGTGGCTATGCAGGAGTACATCCGTGACAATCTAGCCAAGGGGTTCATTCATCCCTCCCGCTCGCCTGCGGGGGCCGGTTTCTTTTTTGTTAAGAAAAAAGACGGAGGTCTTCGACCTTGCATCGATTACCGTGGCCTGAATAAAATCACGGTGAAGAATCGTTATCCGTTGCCATTGATACGATTTATTCACGCAGGTCACAGACGCTAAGATCTTCTCAAAATTAGATCTGAGGGGTGCATACAACCTGATCCGCATTAGAAAGGGGAGATGAATGGAAGATGGCCTTCAACACACCCGACGGGCATTACGAGTACTTAGTGATGCCCTTCGGGTTGTGCAATGCGCCAGCCGTCTTCCAGGAATTAATCAACGAGGTATTCAGGGAGGTGTTGGGTAGATTTGTGCTGGTATACCTCGACGATATACTAATCTACTCCAACAACCTCTCCGAGCACAGGGTCCACGTTAAATTTGTATTGGAAAAATTGAGACGAAATATGCTTTATGCCAAGGTGGAGAAGTGTATTTTCGAGGTGACCACTGTCACGTTCCTAGGGTATGTGATTTCCACCTCGGGCCTGTCAATGGATCCTGCCAAGGTCACAGCTGTCTTAGAATGGCCACAGCCAGTGGGGTTGAAAGCCCTGCAGAGATTTTTGGGTTTTGCGAACTACTATAGGAGGTTCATAAAGGGGTACTCCACGATAATTGCCCCCCTTACCAGTTTCACAAAAAGGGGGCAGATACCAACCACTGGTCCCCTGAGGCTGTGGCAGCCTTTTCTCACCTGAAAAAATTGTTTTGCTCAGCGCCTATTTTGAGACATGTAGACACGTCCTTTCCCTTTATTGTGGAGGTCGATGCCTCGGAGGTTGGGGTGGGGGCGGTGCTGTCTCAACGGTCATGGTTGCAGGGCAGATTACATCCATGCGCCTATTTTTCCCGTAGGTTTTCACCGGCAGAGAAAAACTACGATATAGGCAACCGGGAACTTCTGGCCATTAAATTGGCATTTGAAGAATGGCACCATTGGTTGGAAGGGGCAGAACATACGATCACGGTTTACACTGATCATAAGAATTTGGAATACATCGAGGGGGCTAAGAGACTAAGTCCCCGTGAGGCCCGTTGGTCTTTATTTTTTACGAGGTTCAGATTTATAATCACGTACACTCCAGGCAGCAAAAACATCAAGGCAGATGCCCTATCCAGATGTTTCGAACAAGAGACAGCACAGCCCCCCGCTCCTGAGTCCATCATCCCGCAGAAGTTAGTGTTAGCAGCCACAGAGATCTGGGAGGATTGGGCAAAGGTTCTGGGTCCCTTTCAGCAGGATGTCCCTGAGGGAAAACCTGAGGGGGTTTTGTTTATCCTCTACAAAAACCACCTAGAACCAAGCCAGTATATGTCGCACTCAGTTATTGAAGGGTATTAATTAACCACATCAAAATTGCAAAAATATGAAAAATGTATTGTTCAATATAAAATAATGTTATACAAAGCTTAAATAAGCATATGTCGGTGAGTGTCAAGCCACCCGTGAAATACGTCCACATCGCCCATCCCATCATAAAAGGAATCCTTGCCCTATATGCAGACCACAGTGGTATCCTCATAGGCCTCTAGTAACAAACGTGAGGTATCCTAGGTCCACCCATTTGGGTTATGACCAAGCAAAAATTTAAAGTACTCTCACAGAGGTCAAAAAAAATTTTTGGGGACCAATATGATCATGCATATAGAACCGCCAAACTAACCATACAATAGCAACATGATAATTGATCAATTACATATCATGATCAAGTCTGGGCCCTTTAAGCAAAACAAGGTCTATAGAACACTGTACCAGAACACAATATTCAATATCCAATTCAGTGGTACCACCTGGAAAAAATCTTATTTTGAAGAAAAAAATCTTGTTGAAGCATGCTTATTCAAAAAGCTGTTTAAACCACATAATGCATTAGAGTTCCGGATCTATTGTAAAAATAGCACCTTAAATTGCATACACAGGTATCTTCGCTGTAAAAGCTATGCTCATGGTGGCCATCATCACTTTTAAACTCCTTATAAGCTTATGCCAATTGTGTGGTACTGCTGTTCCACAGGATATAAAGTATGGATATAATCACTGCTTATACCAATGAAGCACTGTCAACAGTTCCATTAACATGACCAGTATCTGCATAGCAGAACTTTTTGTCCTCCTGTCCATATGCAACAGGGACCTCCACACAGGCTATATCCAGAAGTGTAAAGATTAAGCATATACTTATCAGCTTATACTGTGTTTCTCGTCTCCACAGACATCCAGAAAAGTTCACTGGGCCCAGGTTACTTGTATAGTCCGATGATGCAGATACCACGCTGGCATGGCGGCTTGGCGTGCGGATGTGCTAGTAAGCTGCGCTAATGCATTTCGCCCCGCCCCCGGAGCTTCGTCAGAGCGTATGTTACGTAATTCCGCATGGGTTCCGTATTTTATAGCCACACAACGTGACGTAATTCCGCATAGATTCCGTTTTGGCATTCAAGGTATATCTCCATCTAGTGGTCAAGCAAGTTAATACATCCATATCTTACAGTGCTCAGAATTTGGCTCCATCTTGTGGGGATATTGCTTATTGCACCTATACACAGAATGGGAATTTTTTTCTTTTTCTCTTTCTTTTCAATTAACAACCATATATATAATTACCAGCAAGGTATATGGATTCATTGCTCTCTTATTCAATAAGCCCATACATTTTCTATTCACAACCTTACCAGACCCTGCTGATTTTAAATCTATACAATAAAAACTTGCTAGTATTACCCATTACTTAAGAATCCATTTGTCTGTCAGTCACGAGTATACTTGTATCTGCGGCTATTCACAAATTGAATTAAAGGAGGGAGAGGGGTGGGGAAGGGGAAGGGAAAGTTCATACCCCATTTCTATCCCCCCCCCCCCCAAAGGCTTTTTCTTTTTCTCTTTCTTTGTTTCTCCTCCCCCCACCCCCCTCCTCCCACCCCAGAAGAGCCAGAGGTCCCCTCAATAACCAATAACCGGAACATAATTCTTGATAATAGGGAAGGATATTGTGGATGTAATCTACATTCAATCGATAAGAATCACTAGAGGAGGCTTGGATATGTCAGAAGCAAAGCGGTTTATTTTTCGCGCGCGGAGATTCTACCCCCAGCTTTCATGTACTGAGTCTAACACCCTGTACAGCTAGGAGAGAATTCTGCCAAGCACTTCCCCTTTCCCCCCTATATAGTCCAGTTGTTTGTCACTTGGGTGTTGGCTCTCTTGATATTCTCCACCATATATGGTCTTGTTTGTTTGTCCGAGCTGTCTCTTTCTCACTGGGGATTTCCAAACTTTAGCCTTCTTGAAATTTCTGCTCCTGTAAGCATCTTTCTCCACTGTGTGGTTTCAGATTCCTGTAAAAACAGAACAAACAGATCTCGGCAGTATCGTGGTCTTTTCACAATAAACCACAAGTGAGTCAAAGAGAATAAACATGCTTGGGGTTAGCTAAAGCAAAGTTTAAAGCTGGTGCATAAGAAACAAAATGGAGGAACATTAGTAAAGTGACTGCTAGTCACATCAACATTCCCCTCCTGTTGTTACTCTATTCCTGTGCTTATGCACTGAAAGGTCCCTAACTCTTCTGCACATGAGCCTGCACTACAGGTAAAGCCAGGGACCCATCCAGTACACAGCCCTTCACCCCTTCATCACTGCAAATGAGTCTGCACTACAGTGAATTAAGACATGAAAGTGGAATATTCAGAGTTTTAATTTCAGACACTGGAGAAGTTAATAACTGGGACTACAGTGTCATCATACTCTCTGTCGTCCATAGTAGCTATGTCTAATTCTGCATACGTGGCTTCCTCAAGCATAGTGTCCTTTGTACTGGAGGTGATAAGGCTACCCAGGAACTTTCTTCCTAGAGGGATGACACAACAGGCGATCAAGCAATGAATGAACAATATCATCAAGATTGTGAGACCCAGTTGTTTGAAAAAGGCACCCCAACTTCCAAACAGGTCAGAAAACCACTTTGAAATTGAATTATCTTTCCCAGCATTTTGTTTTAGTTCTACGGCTAAGCTTTCCAGTTTCTTTAAGGCCACTGTCACCTTCCCATTTGGCCCCGTGTTGTTTGGAATGTATGTGCAGCAGGTGTCACCTAGTCCTAGGAATTTACATACTCCCCCCTTCTCAGCCAACATCCTATCTAGGGTCATTCTGTTTTGAAACGTCATTTTCGAATTTGGGCCCAACTCAGCTATCAGCCCTTGGAGTGCATCACGTGTGAAAGACTCGAACCCAGAGGCTATTTGGTCCCTAGCTTTAAATTCATCTGGGACCCCCCCCCCCCCCCCCCGCGGTACTCCAATAGCATCACAGTATACATGAGGGTCTAGGCCACCTGCTACTGGTGTTTCCCTTTTTCTTCTTTTTGAGGCAACCTGTGTCTCCAAGCTTGCGGTTTCATCTCTTATCATGTGGATTGGCATAAGCAGTTTGATCAGAGCACATTAACCTCGCCACTTAGCAGGCAACTGGCTGCGGACTTTGAGATCCCCGCACAACCAGTGGATATCTCCAAGCATAAAGCTGTGATTCATAAGAGATGAAAGTTTTACTTGTCTTACTTCTGCACAATACCCTTCAGGAAACACTTTAACATTTACCCCCTCCCTTTCAGTACTATTATAGCAGGTATAATTTCCTTTATAGACTGTAACAGGGGCAGTCAATTTACTAAGCGTGGCGGCATGGATAGGATACTTCTGCTTCCACTCTGAACACACATCCGAACTAGTCACATTGTTGAACAGACTCAGAAAACATTCATCTGTTCCATACGGCAGATTCAGTGGCACTGTGCCCAGATGTGGCCTCGCTCCTGCACACACACAACATCCAGACATATTATGTTGCACTGCCGTAAATTTCATCCATTCTAACCACAAATTAGTTTCCGCATACCCAGTTTCCATTGCTAAGGTGTCCTCATATGTGGGATTGGCGAGTGAAAAGATCTTTGGTACCTGGACATTAAACAGGGCAGAGGCTGTTTTTGGTTCTTTCCCAACGAACCGTGCCCATTCTGCATTATCCTTAACATCCTGTAGCCTGATTTTCCACAACTTATAGTCGGTTGGCCACATCCCCACTAGATATGTACCTTCATCAGTTTTCTGGGGATTTTCTATATTCAACGTGAACTTCATTCTCCTCCTCGGGGTTCCCCCATAGGAGATCTTCCCATTGTCCAGGTATTTAGGGCAGGTCCCAGTCTTAGTCACCGTCATTCTGGTCAGGAGCGATTTACCATTGTGGTCTACTTTTTTCCTAGCTGATTCTGGTTTATAAGCCCAGTCAGGTCCAGTGTTCCACCCCACTGCACCCCAACTTTTGCAGCTGTCGCCCCAATGGTCATCTGTCACGCAGATATACACGTCTCTGGTCAATGGAATCTGGTTATAGAACTCACACTCCCAATCTGCTGAGAACTGTCAACAGTCAAGAACGTCACATAGGTCAAAAGTATAGGTGGCCACTTGCACTCGGGAGGAGTCATACCAGAAGGTCAGTCTTCTCTGCTTATTTTTGGTGGCTGCTATGGTGGTAGCGTTGTTTAGTGGTCCTGTCAATGCTTGTTCATTAGAAATCTGTCGTTTCACTGAGTGTTCTAACTCTGGCGGGGTAAAGTGGCTTATCCCTTCGGTCACTATTATAACCAGTGAGACTATTATCATTGCGGCTATAGTCCCTTTACCCACGGGTGTTCTAAAAAACCCCACGTCCATGATACCCACTCTTGGGGGCACTGTTTGTCCCTGTCCCTGTTCTATCTCCTCAGTCATCCTGTTCAGGGCTTGTGCCCGCTTTGAATAGAGGAAAATCTCTAATATTCCCTCCACCCGCTGTGACGTTGTCTTGACTGGAGCTCAGGCAAATGTTCCTCACACTCCAGGGCCCAGGAGCTTACACCTCCCGTCACAGGATGCTGTCTATTCTGTCCCTGAACCAGGAATGGGTGCCCTTTTGCAGTGAGTCAAATGGACCCAGGAATTTCTCTCCGCCACCCTTACTGCTGTAGGAGTCGCTATTAATACTTGGTAAGGACCTTCCCACCTGGGACTATTACAATGCTTTCTTTTGATGATTCTGATCCACACCCAGTCACCTATTTCAACTAGCAAGTCCTCGCTAGCCTGTGGCTCTGTCGGGGGATTTCCTGGTGTATGTTTCTTTGGCTGGGTTGTGTTGCGCACAAATTGTGCATTGTGACACAAATTTTTGAAAATGGGTACTGACACCTGGGCAGAAGAAATGGGTAGTAGCCATGGCAATCATCCCTCCTGTTGACACATGGGTCACACCATGTGTCAATATAGCGAGTAACCTGTATAATGACTTGGGGAGACAGACCTTGTTATTTACTTCATATAGGTCCTGTGCATTTTGGGTAGCAGAGGCTTTTAGCCAGGATGTTATTTCTGCTTTCGGGACATTTTGTTGGAATTCTGTTAGTATTTCAACAGATATCGACGTGGGTTGCATCAATGGCTGCTTAGGGTCAGCTTGTTTGGTTGCTAGGGTTGGGGTGTTTTCTTTAGTGGCGGCTTTCTTTGCTTCAAGATCAGCAGAGTTGTTACCTTTGGTAACTGGGGTGTCATTGGTCATGTGAGCTGTACACTTCACTATGGCCAGTTTGTTAGGCAGGAGGACACTCTGCAGAAGCTGTTCCAACAGGGACTTGTGGCGGACAGGTTTCCCTGCCGCGGTGATCATGCCTCTATTACGCCATTGTGCAGCAAAAGTGTGCACTGTTGAAAATGCATATTGGCTGTCTGTGTAGATTGTGACAGCCTGGTCTCTGTACAGGGTGCAGGCACGGGTAAGAGCATAAAGCTCAGCAGCTTGTGCGGAGTAGGTACTGGGCAGTTTTCCTGACTCTATCACTTCGTCTAGAGTCACCACTGCATACTCCACTCTGTTTGTGCCTACTAGATCTTTGGAGGCTGAGCCGTCTACAAAGACTAGTACACCCTGTGCTAGTGGTTCAGATTGAAGGTCTGGGCGTGGCAGGAACTCTTTACGAGACTCCTGCAGGCAGTCATGCTGATCCTCAACATCAGTCAAGTTATCTGATGTGGGAAAGAGTGTTGCTGGGTTCAAGGTGGTACAGCGCTGCACCTTGAGGTGTGGCTGGCCCAGCAACGTGGCAGCACAGTATAGGTGGCGGGCAGGAGTGAGGAGTGTCATTTTATCCTGCAACAAGAGAGCATGAACAGCATGCGGAACAAGTACTTCCAGGGGGTGATACAACACAAGTGTAGCGGTTACCTCAACAGCCATTGCTGCCGCTATCACAGCTTGAACACAAGAAGGTAATGCACAGGCCACAGCATCAAGTGGGCGTGAGTAAAAACCCAAAGGTCTCATTTTGTCTCCCCATTTTTGTGTCATTACAGCGATCATACATTTGTCTTTACAATCAACATACAGGTGAAACATCTTGTTGTAATCAGGAAAGGCAAGTACAAGGGGATCTTTCAACACTTGCTGGCACATTCGGAACTGTTCATTCAACTCATCAGTCCACTCAATTCGTTCAGTCAATGCCATTGGATTACCGTGTATGGAGTTATACAAAGTGCTGAGCAATGTATTATCCATGCTCTGCAGTAGTTCAGTGTTCCCAAAAATGACATCATGTCCTACCATTACTGCTGGGTTGGCGCCAGCAGCTGGGGTTAATATGGGGGACCAATCCCCTTGGACGTTGGCCCAATGTATCCCATTAATCCTTCTGAGGACCCGCTTTACATTCTTAGGCTGTCAGCTTGAAGCTGTCTCTCAGTCCCCTTAACCCTGCCAAACACCCTGGTTATATCTTCTTTTGGAGGAGGTATACCTTTCATTGCACTCAACATTTCATCCTTAGTCCAAGGGCGATATACATATGCCATGGCCCCAGTACCAGTAGGCACTTCTATCATGGGCATAGCGCTCACCTCAGGCTTCTCTTCACATGGGCTCTGTTGTTTTATGGGCATAAGAGGAGCTGTTGGTGCTACACCGGGGGGCATCAGCGGGTCAATTCTGGGATAACTTATGAGTGATTCCCCCGGGTACGGTGGAGGGGACTGCATGACTGCTTGCATTTTTTCCTCTGACTCAATTATTGTTGCAGGGCTGGACGTGGTTGTTCTATACCTATCCCGTCCAGACCTTATTGAGCCTCTTTTTAAAGAGTCGGCCTGTCTTTGTACCTCACCTTCATAGGTGGCGTGTACTGGCACCTTGTTTGGGGTAGTCTTTGGTGCTCTATCGGGGGGTATGGATCGAGACCTAAATATACTCCCCTCCCGTTTTTTTGGAGATTGGGATTTAGCCCTTTCCGGGGGTGCTGCTGCTCCTTGTTCTCCCACAGAGTCTTCTTCACTACTGGACCCATCTAGGTTTACATTTACCCCTGGAACCACACGTCTGCCTAAGGTATAATCATTCTCAACATCTTTAGACTTCTTACCAAAGTAGTATGAACACACTTCTTTCTTTTTCCTATCTGCCTCTACCCTCCAAATCTCAGCAAGCCATACTTCCTTTCCAACTTCACATTCCCTTTAGAGGCTTCTTTTATGCGTTTAATGAGGGCGCGACACTGCTTCGGGTGTAACTCTCCTGGAAATTGAAACTGCGCTCTCCAGAGGCCACACTTCTTTACATACGACGGGTCTCGCCTGTGCATTATGACCTCGTCATCATCTGTAGCCTCCAGAAGTCGCGGCTTCCCTGTGCCTTGTCCCATGGTCCTAGAATTACAAGTGGGGACTACAGCAACCCCTCCCTTAATGTCACTACTCCTGACAACCTTAAGGGCCCCATTGCTCCCACTCAACAATCACCACTTTTGTATCTACCTTTCTTTCAAAGCAAATACGTGAACAAGGCACACTTACGTTTCTGCAGGATTTCAGAAGCAGTCATCGACGTCCCCCTTAAGGCTACGGTCCACAATGCCTCTGACCACCTCCTCTCTTCGTGGTTCTTGGAAGTAGCAGTCACCGCACGGAGGAGGCTGCCCAGGTGGCCTCTTTTTACGGGTAGCCCGTAGGTGCCCGGAGGACTTAGTATGGGACCTTACCGAGATTTTAAGGTCCCGTAGCACCCGGCCAGTTGTCCAGTTCCGGCGGCGAGCTGTACTTCCGGCTCGAAGGACCAGAGATGTGGATGTAATCTACATTCAATCGATAAGAATCACTAGAGGAGGCTTGGATATGTCAGAAGCAAAGCGGTTTATTTTTCGCGCGCGGAGATTCTACCCCCAGCTTTCATGTACTGAGTCTAACACCCTGTACAGCTAGGAGAGAATTCTGCCAAGCACTTCCCCTTTCCCCCCTATATAGTCCAGTTGTTTGTCACTTGGGTGTTGGCTCTCTTGATATTCTCCACCATATATGGTCTTGTTTGTTTGTCCGAGCTGTCTCTTTCTCACTGGGGATTTCCAAACTTTAGCCTTCTTGAAATTTCTGCTCCTGTAAGCATCTTTCACCACTGTGTGGTTTCAGATTCCTGTAAAAACAGAACAAACAGATCTCGGCAGTATCGTCGTCTTTTCACAATAAACCACAAGTGAGTCAAAGAGAATAAACATGCTTGGGGTTAGCTAAAGCAAAGTTTAAAGCTGGTGCATAAGAAACAAAATGGAGGAACATTAGTAAAGTGACTGCTAGTCACATCAACAATATCCTGCTACAAAAATACCTTTAGATTAAGGTCAGTATTGAGGCCCTTAGGGCTCAAGGTATCTAGTACATAAATCCAATAACTTTCCTTTTTAAATAATTGTACATCAGTGTTAGCATATCTGGTACTAGGATTCAGATGATAGATGGCCTTTGCCTTTAGGTTTGAAGGGTCTGAGTTATGGTACTCTAGAAAATGCAACGCAACTGGAGTTTTTTCTTTTCCTGCATTTTCCTCTTTACCTGCATCCACAATATTTCTAACATGTTCCTGTATTCGTGATCTCATTTCCCGCTTCGTTTTCCCAATATAGAATTTTCCACATGGGCAAGTTAATTGATATATTACATTTTTGGTTTTGCAGGTCATCGGATGTCTAATATCATAGATTTTTGTTCTTGATGAGTTTGAAAATTTATCTTTATTTATCTTATTATGTTTATCCCACTGCCATTTCGCCTACAGGTTCTACAAATGTTTCACGCCCATAAGAATGCTGGTCACCCTGGAGCTTCCAGAACGCAGGATCTGATTGCCAGGTGTGCTTGGTGGCCTTCCATGGCAACAGACTGCAAAGAATATGTCAGGGAATGTGCAGTATGTGCTAAGAGTAAACCCTCCCGGCTGGCAACTGTGGGAAGGTTACAGCCTTTGCCCACCCCGAGTGAGCCATGGACCCACCTGTCCATGGATTTTGTGGGGGAATTGCCCAGGTCTGAAGGCATGTCGGTCATTTGGGTGGTAGTCGACCGCTTTAGCAAAATGGCCCATTTTGTGCCCCTGAAAGGACTCCCCTCGGCTCAGGAACTGGCCGAATTGTTCATCATTCACATCTTCCGGCTGCATGGCATTCCGGAAAACATCGTGTCAGATAGGGGAGTCCAATTTGTGTCTGGATTTTGGAGGGCATTTTGTCACCAAATGGGCATGGAGCTGTCATTCTCGTCAGGCTACCACCCACAGACCAATGGGCAAACGGAGAGGGTCAACCAGTCTTTGGAGCAATTTTTGAGGTGTTATGTTGCTGAGGCGCAGAACGATTGGGTCAAGTTTTTGCCTTTCGCGGAGTTTGCACACAATAACTTGAAAAGCTCCTCCGCGGGGTTCTCTCCGTTTCAGATAGTAACCGGGAGGTTGCCTAAATTCTCCCCACTGCCAGTGGCCTCCACTCCGTTTCTAGCACTGGAGGATTGGCAGAGGTCACTCAGGGACAATTGGGGAATCGTTAAAGAGAATTTGCAGAAAGCGTTTCAAAGTCAAAAGGGTCAAGCAGACAAGAAACGTTCCTTGGAATGGAAGTTTCAGCCAGGGGATTTAGTCTGGGTGTCCACACGTCACTTGACCCTGAAGCAGCCATCTGCCAAACTGGGCCCCAGGTTTGTGGGTCCATTTTCTGTGACTAAGAAAATCAACAACGTAACTTATGCCATTGATCTTCCTGCCAGCATGCGGGGTGTAAGATCTTTCCACGTGTCCCTGCTTAAACCTGCAGTCCATGTGGGTTCCACTCCTCCTCCTCCTGTGATGGTGGATGACCAACCCGAGTATGAAGTGGAGAAAATATTAGACTCGCGCATTGTACAGAACTCGGTGCAATATCTGGTGCATTGGAGAGGGTATGGCATTGAGGAGAGACAATGGGTTCCGGGGAGTCGCATGCATGCGGACAAGTTAAGGAAGGAGTTTCATGCCTTAGATCCAGAAAAGTCTGGAAGGAGCTGTCCGGAGTCCACTCCTTGGTACTGTGAAGAAGCGCGGAAGAGCCGCCGCCATGAGTCAGCGGGAGGCGGCTCTTTCCACGCATAGCATGGCTGAGCACGGAGAGGCAGCCACCTCCTCTCAGTGTGAGGCGGCTGTCTCCATGCAGGGCATGGCGGAGCGCGGAGAAACCGCCGCGTTGGACGCGGCGGTTAGTGCGCATGGCCCCATTGCGAAGACACCGCAGAGCGGTGCTGGTGTGGCTGGGACACGTAGTCCCTCTAGGTTTAGAGTGACGCGCGCGCGCACTCAGGCAGGGATTATATGACAGCCAGAAGTGAGTCAGCTGACCAGGCTGGTCAGCTGACTCGGGCTCCACTCCTCATTGGTCCAGCACTTAGGGAGGTGCTGGAGAGATGCCTGTGTATATATACTGCCGGCTGTTCAGTTGCTGGTTGTCTGGCGTTGCGATCACAACGTGGGAGCACTCAGACCCTTAGTCAGATCCTTAAGTGTGCCGGGACCAGCTGGAGCTGTAATCCTACACTTAGCTAGATTCTGTTGATAGCTTAAAGTACTAGTTTGATTGTGATTATCTGTTATGACCCTTTGCCTGCCTATCCTCTTGAACTCTGATCTTGTACCTTGCCATTCTGATACTCTGTTGCCGAACCCCGGCTCGTCCTTACACTCTGCTTCTGCCTCCTGATTTTGTACCTCGATATATCTGATACCCTGTTGCCGAACCCTGCCTGTACCTAAGACTCCGCCTCCGCCTTCTGAATCTGTACTTTATCTGTCCATGTGTTTACGACCTGGCTTGTCCGACCTCGAGAACCGACCTTACTATTAGAGGCGGTTCCCTGCCCTGTTAGTGACACTTCCTCCAGAGTGTCACTCTCAGATAATCCTCCCTACTCTCAGCCTGACTCCTCCCGCCTTGGAGAGTTCAGGTCTTCGGGAGGAATCCGTGCAGTACTCCTCACTGCTCTGATGCCTAGTCCTCTTAAGTGTTACTGTTACACCAAACACTACACTTTACTCAGGTGAACAGAGGTTAGCTGGTATATCGGATTATCGGTGATACTCAGTGTTGCCAACCGCCCGTAAATTTACGGGCAGCCCGTAATTTTTTATGCAAATTGAGCTGCCCGTGAATTCCGTAAGGAATTCAGCAGCGTCCGTAAAAGGGCGGCCAATAGGCCGCCCGCCCTGTTTCAGGAGGACAGCGGCGCAGTGGAGGAAGAGCTGTTGGCAGCGGTGGAGAAGGGGGGCAATCTCCCCCCCCTTCTCTCACCTTCGTGCTCTTCCTCCCTCGCTGACTGTCCCCCTCCTGATCTGTCTGGCAGTGGCGCTTGGCAGCGGGCGGGACTTACCTTCCGTCTCGCTCCTGCGCCGGAAGTTCTGCTGCTCTGGTCTGGACCAGACCAGAGTAGCGGCAGATCATCCCGCGCCGGCGACGAGAGAAGACGCAGGTAAGTTCCGCTCACTGCCGCCTGCCACTGCCAGCCACTCATCTACTGGGGACATATACATCTGGCTACAACTACTGGGCACATATATACCTCTGGGGACATATACATATATATACATCTACTGGGGACATATACATCTGGCTACATCTACTGGGGACATATACATCTGGCTACATCTACTGGGGACATATACATCTGGCTACATCTACTGGGGACATATACATCTGGCTACATCTACTGGGGACATATACATCTGGCTACATCTACTGGGGACATATACATCTGGCTACATCTACTGGGGACATATACCTCTGGCTACATCTACTGGGCACATATACATCTGGCTACATCTACTGGGCACATATAACCCTGGCTACATCTACTGGGCACATATACCTCTGGCTACATCTACTGGGCACATATACCTCTGGCTACATCTACTGGGCACATATAACCCTGGCTACATCTACTGGGCACATATACCTCTGGCTACATATACTGGGCGCATAAACCTCTGGCTACATCTACTGGGCACATATACATCTGGCTACATCTACTGGGCACATATACCTCTGGCTACATCTACTGGGCACATATACCTCTGGCTACATCTACTGGGGACATATACCTCTGGCTACATCTACTGGGCACATATACATCTGGCTACATCTACTGGGGACATATACATCTGGCTACATCTACTGGGCACATATACATCTGGCTACATCTACTGGGGACATATACATCTGGCTACATCTACTGGGCACATATACATCTGGCTACATCTACTGGGCACATATATACCTCTGGCTACATCTACTGGGCACATATATACCTCTGGCTACATCTAGTGGGCACATATATACCTCTGACTACATCTACTGGGCACATATACATCTGGCTACATCTACTGGGCACATATATACCTCTGGCTACATCTACTGGGCACATATATACCTCTGGCTACATCTAGTGGGCACATATATACCTCTGGCTACATCTACTGGGCACATATACATCTGGCTACATCTACTGGGCACATATATACCTCTGGCTACATCTACTGGGCACATATACATCTGGCTACATCTACTGGGCACATATACATCTGGCTACATCTACTGGGCACATATACATCTGGCTACATCTACTGGGCACATATAACCCTGGCTACATCTACTGGGCACATATAACCCTGGCTACATCTAGTGGGCACATATACATCTGGCTACATCTACTGGGCACATATACCCCCTGGCTACATCTACTGGGCACATATACCTCTGGCTACATCTACTGGGCACATATAATCCTGGCTACATCTACTGGGCACATATACCCCTGCCTACATATACTGGGGACATATACCTCTGGCTACATATACTGGGCACATATATCTGCTGGCTACATATACTGAGGACACTGGCTGTTTGCCATTATGTGCATTTACTGGTGAAAAGCTGTCTCTTATGTGCATTTACTGGTGCAAAGCTGTCTCTTATTATGTGCATTTACTGGTGAAAAGCTGTCTCTTATGTTCATTTACTGGTGAAAAGCTGTCTCTTATGCTCATTTACTGGTGAAAAGCTGTCTGTTATGTTCATTTACTGGTGAAAAGCTGTCTCTTATGTTCATTTACTGGTGAAAAGCTGTCTCTCATTACGTGCATTTACTGGTGAAAAGCTGTCTCTCATTACGTGCATTTACTGGTGAAAAGCTGTCTCTCATTACGTGCATTTACTGGTGAAAAGCTGTCTCTCATTACGTGCATTTACTGGTGAAAAGCTGTCTCTCATTACGTGCATTCACTGGTGAAAAGCTGTCTCTCCTTACGTGCATTCACTGGTGAAAGGAGGTCTCTTATGTGCATTTACTGGTGAAAAGCTGTCTGTCATTACGTGCATTTACTGGTGAAACGCTGTCTCTCATTATGTGTATTTACTTGCCATGCCCACTTTAGTCGCCACAAATTTCCTCGAACATGTTGCCCCTACCCATTTGACTGCCCCCTCATATGTGCCAGTCTAGAATCGGCCCTGTACCCCTGCCTACATATACTGGGCACATATACCCCTGGCTACCTGTTCTGGGGACATCTCTCCCCCTGGCTACCTGTTCTGGGGACATCTATACCCCTGGCCACCTATTCTGGGGACACCTATAGACCTGGGGCTACCTATTTTTGGGGAACCACTGCTGTCAGATTAAATGTATTTTGGGGAACTGCTGCCAGATTATGTGTATGTTGGGGGAATCGCTGCTGCCAGATTACATCTATTTTTTTGGAACCACTGCCATATTATCTGTATTTTGGAAGAACCTCTGCCAGATTACGTGGATTTTTGGTGAAATGCTGTAAGATTACATGTATTTTGGGGGAAGGGGGGGAAACACTATGGCAGAGCTCAAACTTCCCTGGCAGACCTTTCACAGCAATATTAAAATCATGTATATTTGGCTCCACCTATGACCACGCCCACATTCTGTTGCGTGGCCACGCCCATTTTTTCGGGTTTTGTCAGTAAAAAAAATCTTTTGTCAGTAAATTTTTAGGTATTTGTCAGTAAAAAATAACGTGAAAGGTTGGCAACACTGCATACTGCAGATTTATTATTTATTTGTTTATTGTATTTATAAAGCGCCAACATATTACGCAGCGCTGAACATTAATTTAGGTTACAGACAATATTTAGGGGTGACATACAGCAATATGACAATACAGGAATACAAGAAAACCAGATCACACAGCACAGTATGAGTACCAGGTAATGCTTATTCAGTCACTGGATGGAGCATGGAGATTAGGCAAGTTAGGTTCACTCAAATGCATAGCATGGGTTCACAGTAATGGAGGTGCATGATCAGGTAGGACACAAAAGGAGGAGGACCCTGCCCAAAGGCTTACAATCTAGAGGGAGAGGGAAGGACAAGAACGGTAGGGGACCAGAGTTCAGCTGTAGGTTTAGAGCACTTGTGAGGGGTAGTAGGCCAGAGTGAAAAGGTGAGTTTTGAGGGCTTTCTTGAAGATGTTGAAGGAGGGGGCTGCCCTAATGGGTGGGGGTAGGGAGTTCCATAGTGTTGGAGCAGCTCTTGAGAAGTCCTGGAGGCGTGCATGGGACTGGGTGATGCGGGGGGCGGTTAGGCGAAGTTCATTGGAAGAGCAGAGTGAGCGGCTAGGTGTGTACCTCTGAGTAAGATCGGAAATGTAGGTTGGACAGGTTTTGTGGACAGATTTGTAGGTCAGACACAGTATCTTGAATCTGATTCTGGACTGGATAGGAAGCCAGTGGAGGAATTCAAGGAGGGGATCTGCAGTGGTGGAGCGATGGGAGCAGTGGATAATTCTGGCTGCCGCATTCATGATGGTCTGCAGTGGGGCTGTTCGGGTCATAGGGAGACCAGACAGCAGGGCATTGCAGTAGTCAAGGCGGGAAATTATGAGGGCATGGATGAGGAGTTTGGTGGTGGCAGAGGTCAGGAAAGGGCGAATCTTACAGATGTTACGAAGGTGGAAGTTGCAGGACTTTGTGAGGTTTTGGATGTGGGAAGTGAAGGAGAGTGCGGAGTCCAGGGTGACACCCAGACAACGGGCTTGAGAGGTAGGGCGAATGGTAGTGTGGTTAACAGTGACATGCACATCTGGGAGGTTCGTGGATGGCCGGGGTGGGAAGATAATAAATTCCGTTTTGTCTAGATTTAGTTTCAGGAACCTAGCGGACATCCAGGAGGAGATGGCTGATAGGCAGGAGGAGACCTTGTCCATGGTAGTGGTGGATATGTCAGGGGTGTGTAGGTAGATCTGGGTGTCATCTGCATACAGATGATAGTTAAAACCCATGGAGGAGATAACCTTGCCAATGGAGGATGTGTATAGGGTGAACAGTAGGGGGCCAAGGACCTAACCTTGGGGGACTCCCACCGAGAGGTGGTTGGGGGTGGACGAGGACTCATTGAAGGCGGTCGTGAAGGAGCGGTTGGAGAGGTAGGATGAAAGCCAGGACCGGGCGAGATCATGAATGCCCAAGGACTGGAGGGACTGGAGGAGTAGGGGATGATCTACTGTGTCAAAAGCTGCTGAAAGGTCAAGGAGGAGGAGAATGGAGTATTTACCTTCAGCTTTAGCTAAGGCAAGGTCGTTGACCACTTTGGTGAGAGCAGTTTCAGTTGAGTGGGCAGGCCGAAATCCAGATTGGAGTGGGTCTAGCAGTGAGTTGGCATTGAGGTATGGGTCAGGCGTTTGTGAACCAGACGCTCAAGGAGTTTTGAGGCAAAGGGGAGGAGGGAGATAGGACGGTAGTTGGAGGGTAGCGAGGGGTCGAGGGAGGGTTTCTTGAGCAGGGGTAGTACAGTGGCCTGCTTGAAGTCTGAGGGGAAGGTGCCTGTGGATAGCGAGAGGTTGAACAGGGTAGTGAGGACTGGGGCCAATTCCGTGAAGTGAGGCTGGAGTAAATCAGAAGGGATGGGGTCAAGGGGGGAAGTAGTGGTATGTGAAGTCTGCAGTAGGTGGTTGACTTCCTCGGTGGTAGTAGGAGTGAAGGATGTGAGGGAGGGATAGGGTGGAGGAGGAGCTGGTTGGGAGGGGGTGGGAGGTGAAGATTGGAGATTTGGATATTTCCTGGCGGATGGAGACAATTTTGTTGGTGAAGTGGGTGGCTAAATCTGTGGCAGAGAGGGAGGAAACGGAGGGTGGGGGGGTGGGTTTAAGCAAGGAGTTGAAAGTGGCAAAAAGACGCCGGGGGTTGGAAGCTTGTGCTCCGATGAGCTTGGAAAAGTATTCCTGCTTTGCATGAGCAAGGGCAGTGTGGAACTGCAGCAGGTTGGTCTTGTACTGTAGGAAATCCTGGTTAAGTCTAGTTTTTCTCCATTTCCGTTCAGTGGCGCGTGTTTCCCTCTGGAGGTTGCGAGTATGGGTAGTGCACCAGGGCTGGGGGTTAGGGGGTCGGTTTCGGCGAAATCTTGGTGGAGCAGCTTTCTCTAGGGCTGATGAGAGAGCTTGGCGATACTGGGCTGCAGCAAGATTAGGACAGGTTAGGGTGGGGAGAGTGGAGGAGAGGGAATGGAGGGGGTCAGCAAGGATACTAGGGTTGAGCTTGGGTAGGTCTCGCTGCCATCGACCAGGTGGGTGGGTGGGTAATTTGGAGGTGCCTTCCGTGAGGAGGTTGAAGGTGAGAAGGTGATGGTCTGAGGGTGGAAAGGGTGCGATGTCAAGGTCTGCAATGGTCTGCAATGCAGATCACTTATAATCTGGTATACATCTGTATTCCCAGTGATACTGCAGATCACCGGTAATCAGATCCTCTCTAAGCTTCACCGATCGTTACATCATTGAGCTTACGATGACGTGCGCGGGAGCCAGAGGCAGGGAACGGCGGATCGTTGGAGGACGGCGTGGTACAGTACGGCTATAGGGGGCTGATAGAAGCCCCACGTAAGTGTCTGTTTTTATTTTCAACCCCCCCCAGAGAACCCCTTTAAGTAGGGGAAAGTTCAGCGTTACTTACCTGGGGCTTCTTCTAGCTCCTGGTAGTATCTGAGGTCCCTCACTTTCCTTCCAGTCCCCTCCATTGTACTACTGTCACCCCATGTACGGTCCCGGCTATGTGTGCATCTTCTCAATCATGCTTTAATTTCAGGAGCGTTCTGGGCATGCACAGCTCAGAAAACTTGCTACTGCGATTGTGCAGAACACTCACGGCCACAGAAGTGTGATCGAGGAGGAGCGCGACATGGAAAGCAAATGCGCAGTAGTCTGCAACTGCGCCCGTTGTAGGCTTTAGTTTGACTAACAGCAGCACATTAGAGGGGACCAGAAAGACACAGAAGGACCTTAGATACTACAGAGAGTTGGAAAAAGCTCCAGGTAAGTACGGAGTAACTATTTCCCCCCATGTAACTTAATTTAAAGGGGCACTATGGCGAAAAATTATGTTTTATAGCCACTGTACTATGCCTAGCTGTTTGTAGAGCATAGTGGCTTACATGTAGTGAGGCACAGGGGCTTTTTTTTTAAACACTGACATCACCTTGTATACATTATCAGTCACGTCGGCAGAAGTACCTTTCCGACGCCACTTAGCCTGTTCCATGTAGTTGTAGGGAGGCAACTTTCCCTGTTGCTGTAACTGACGTTACAGTTTTCCCCTCTCTGCAGCGCTGGAAGGTTTGTTCTAAATTTCAACTGCACGATCGTGCAGTTATAGTGATCCCCCATGAGCCGTAAAGAGTAGCAGCTGATGTGCTGTGAGGGGAGTGGAACGCACCCTCCCTCTTACGTGAGACGCAACTGCATGTGAGGAGGACTGTGGAGGAACGCATCATCATTACTGATGACGCTGCCCGGCAAGGACCCCTGTAGCTGAAGCTGGCATGTGCTGCGCAGACAGAGCGGCAGCTTGCAGAGCAGACACAAGCGCTGTAGCTGTGTCCTGCTAATTGTACAGTAGTTGTGATTGTTGTTGTTTTTTGTGGTGAATTTTTTTTTTTACCCAATCGTTTTTTCAGTATTTTTTTTCTAAAGCAAATTGCAGGTAGTTATTCATTTTTTTTTTATTACTCTGGCTGAATAACTACCTGCAATTTGCTTTAGAAAAAAAATACTGAAAAAACGATTGGGTAAAAAAAAAAATTCACCACAAAAAAAACAACAATCACAACTACTGTACAATTAGCAGGACACAGCTACAGCGCTTGCGTCTGCTCTGCAATAGAGATGGGAAGTTCGGATCTTTTCAATGATCCGGATGATTCGAATCGGATCATTGAAGAGATCCGGATCTTTGATTCGAATCTCGGATCATTTTACTACCGGAAGCATTCGGGGGTGAAATGAACAGCAGGACAGGTCTGTGGACAGGAGAAGGGGAGGGGGGTGGACACACAGAGAAGGGGAGAAAATGGACAGAGGGCAGGCAGTGGACAGAGGAGGGAGGAGGGACGAGCAGAGAGCAGAAATGTTTGCACGTAATACCCACATGCTGAAGTCATATGCTTTACATATATTTCACCTATATGTTCATCTGTACACTTTGAAAGAAAAGGTTGCACAGTGAAAGAAAGCATTCCCAGAAGATAAGTGCAGCTGTTTAGTGCCGAGTGCAGGAGGATTATATTGCCTTTCAATCACACTGTCTGCAAAGTTACTGAGCTGTGCTGAGCCAAAAGCTTCCAATGTGTTCACTGTGCAGCACTACGGAACAGCCAGCCTATAATGGACAGCACGTTATAGCCAGTATGTGGGCTCTACACATATCTGGCAGTGGCACCCATGTCCCCTCTCTCTCATCTACCTGTCTCCCTGCAAGGCTGCCTCCCATCCAACAGAGCGATCCATCTCAGCTCTGCTTCCAGGACCCCGCTGCCCGCTGAGAGGAGGCGTGTCGCTCCTGGCCCCGCCCCTTTTGCGATCCGAATCACTCATTTTGATGATTCGGATGATCGACTCATAAAATAGATTCGGATCAAAGATCCGAATCGTTCATGATCCGGACAACACTACTCTGCAAGCTGCCGCTCTGTCTGCGCAGCACATGCCAGCTTCAGCTACAGGGGTCCTTGCCAGGCAGCGTCATCAGTAATGATGATGCGTTCCTCCACAGTCCTCCTCACATGCAGTTGCGTCTCACGTAAAAGGGAGGGTGCGTTCCACTCCCCTCACAGCACATCAGCTGCTACTCTTTACGGCTCATGGGGGATCACTATAACTGCACGATCGTGCAGTTGAAATTTAGAACAAACCTTCCAGCGCTGCAGAGAGGGGAAAACTGTAACGTCAGTTACAGCAACAGGGAAAGTTGCCTCCCTACAACTACATGGAACAGGCTAAGTGGCGTCGGAAAGGTACTTCTGCCGACGTGACTGATAATGTATACAAGGTGATGTCAGTGTTTAAAAAAAAAAAGCCCCTGTGCCTCACTACATGTAAGCCACTATGCTCTACAAACAGCTAGGCATAGTACAGTGGCTATAAAACATAATTTTTCACCATAGTGCCCCTTTAAAGAAATCTTAAAGCAAATACATTTACAGTATATATAGATACTTACCTAAGAAGTAGGACACCTCTGGATAGTTCAGAGGTTTTTCGCACTTTCTTAGACCCCATCATTACAGTGATGAGTCCATTTCTGATCAAATAAGTTTCTTCAGTGGCTGAGCGCTGTCGTCGACAAGCATGTACATACTGGGCATGTGCGAGTGTGGACCATGCATGCCCAGTACAACAAAGGTGCTTGTGCATTGCTTTTTTCCTCCATGCGCCCGTGCCTTTGTTCTACAGGGCATGCTCAGACTCATATATGCCTAGTATAGACACGCTTGTTCATTGCAGCGCTCACACACTTCAGAAACCAAGGCACCCTGTGCTGGAATAGTGGACTGCAAGAAGACCTGGAAAGCCTCTGGGCTATCCAGAGGCCTTCCACTAGTGAGGTAAGTATCTTGTTATTTCTTTTTGCTTCAGGATAGCATAAGGACCAATTCACAAGGCCCCCGAACCGGTGATAAATGATGGTCGTGGCAATCGTCCCTCAAACACTGTCCATTCAAATGAATGGACAGTGGTTTTTAAATGTCGGTAACTTTTACTGTCATTTATGCGAATGCCGGGTGGGGGTGCTGGGGCGGTTGCTGACACCAGGCCTTGGGCGGTGACAAGAAGAAATCCGGCGCTGCTGCCTGACCGACGTCAGGTAGTGAAAAAATGCAATTGCTTAGAAAAGCGATTCACAAAAAAACAGTGCGCAGTTAATCACCGGGTGTCACATGAGCCCTAGTGGTCGGACCGCAATTTGCCTTCCAATCGGTTTCAGCACACAGACCATGCAAACTGTGGTCGCAATCGGTGCACGGAAATCGACGGAACTTGGGCAGCAGCCCGACTAGAAGGGAGCCTGTGAGGTACGGTAATTACAACTTACACACTATTTCAGGGTATATCTGCCACCACCACTGGTATGGGCCAGTGGTCCCTACTGACTGACTGACTGACTGATCCTGCAAATAAAATGGTTAAAACACGCTGTATTCTGTCTAGATATCAACAATAGTAGCGACTCCTCAGAGACCTGAGTTCAGTTTCTGTGTATGGCTGTATAGCAGGTGTAGCGGAACAGTAAGCGACTTTCATAAAGTTTTTATTTACGTGCAATATAAATAATTAATATATACAGACAATCATTAAAATCAACAATTATTGAAACATTAATAGCCAGTATGAAATAAAAAGGGAGAAAATACTTAGGGTTTGTGGAAATATGTCCTGTTGTGGGAAAACTTGTAGAGTTCCTTTTGTTTCAGCAAAATTCTTTTGTTGAAGATCAGAGCAAGTCCAAACAAGATGGCTACCACTTGTTCCTCAAAGTGGCAGCGGCTTTCAGGAAGGTGGAAAATGGAGGAATGAGGGAGGGGTCCCTCGCAGACACTTTTGAACAATGTACATCTTTGGGTGAAGTCTCAAGTACAGCCCAGGAGTTGAACAGGGGTGGTTAGCTTCCTGGGTGGATTTCCCATGCCCACCAAATATGACATTTGTCATATCTCGGCTTACGCTTTCCACACACACATGACCATCACATATTCATGTACCTCAGAATATGCCAGTTCATATGATACCAAACTTGCTTAGGGTAGAGGATTCAGTTCCTGAGAAGTTTAATAACTGGGTTGTAGGGGCCCCGGGCCCCTCTCGTCTGGTATCAAGAGATTCAGCATGACCTTACGGATCCAATGATATTGCTCTCATAACTACCCTATTTACAGTATTCTGTAAATAGGCAAAAAATTATATAATACCTGCATCAGCCCTTGCGGTGCCCGTCAGTCTGTGGGAAGCAGGTTTGGAATAGGCTTCCTGCTGGGAGTAACTTCCTGGCTCTCCCTGTATGAAAAGGCTCACCACATGGTGGGCAATTGACATCTGCCTGAGGTAATTAAAAATAAACATTCTCCCTGGACACAGGCCTGGCCCAAGCTAATTAACAAATCAAAAGACATCCTGTACCTAAGTACTGCTAGCTCTCTGCTGAGGAAAGAGGGAGCCCAGATTGACTGCAGATGCTCCTACACAACCAATCTAGATGCTTGCATGTCAATGGCAATCGGTGCAATAAACTGATTGCGATTGCATTCTCGTTTCTCTTGGCTGTTCCGTGACACCGGGAACCAAAAAAAAAAAAAAACGCTTCAAGAACCGGCCTCAAACATAGTGTGAACAAGGCCTCAAGGTGTGACTTTTTGTAGTCCATTTTTTGCACTAACTGTTACTGCACCATTCTTTGTTTGCATAGCAATTTGAACACTGGGACCCTCTAAACATAATTGTCAAGAGCTTGTCCAATACGTTCAAGAGGCTGCGCTACCATCCAAGTACAAGCACGACCGTACTGCGCAGGATTAAGTATGGCCTGTGCCTTGGCAGAAACACAAAGCCAGGCATGCATGGCCTGCGCAGTATGACTAAACTTTTACATGGACAGGAGCGCACTGGCAAACAATAGAATCCTGATAAGTAGTGGTGGGGGGGAGGAGGGTCAGAGAAGCCTCTGGATCACCCACAGACTGCATTACATACGTAAAATCACTCATGGAAAACTGCAGCCCTTTTCTGTGATGCAAGTGTGGACCTTGCCTAAGAATGATCACTGTTGCTGGCTGTAACAGTGATTATTCAAAAAAACAGGCATAGATTGGCTCGGGGAACATGTGTTCCCTTGCACCAATCACTGCCGTCTTTGGAGTCGTGCACATGCTCGTGCACGCACCCGTGGAAGCACGCACATGTGAATGTGTGATTGTGTGAGGTAGCAGTACAAACACCTGATCGAGGCTCCAACTGGCGGGGCTGATTACCATTAGGGAGTCCGAGGATGCAGGGAGGGGGGCCTGACATCATTCCTCCCTCTCTCCATGGGCTCCCCACGCTGCCAGTTACATTTTGAGTGAAGTAACTGTCCTGTAGACGTATCCTCTGCTTCTAACAGAGTGTTCTGGCGCTCTCAGTGAAAACACCTCTTATAGTAGCCAGGCTGGTGAGGGAACTCTAACTAAGGTCATGCTCATTGAATATGGGGTCTTTGCCTTATGCTCCAGATGGTCTTATTTAAATTTTATTTAAAGGGCTTTCCTGGCAGGATGAGGACTCTGTCATTCGGGGCTGGGAAAAAAGGCCGCCGGCAGCTAGTGGACAAAAAGGGTGCCGCCATTCACTCCCATAATAAATATCGTTTAATGGGCGTCGAACAGGAAAAAAGGGCGCCGGAGATTATTAACGTTTTACAAACGGCGCCCGGAGATTTTTAATGTTTTATAACTGTGCTTGTGATGATTTACGTTTAGAAAATGCACACCTGACGAATAACGTTTATAACAATACTAAACATATTTAACCTATTTAACGAAAACATTATTTAACATTTTATCCCTTACTGTTTGTAAAACAATATTATTCACAAAATAAAGCGATCAGTACGTAAGTTTAAATTGCAATATATTTTTTACAGTCACTATTTGTAAAACATTATTATCCACATAATAAAGCGGTCACTCCCCTTAGTGGTGGTTAGGGTTAGGCACCACCAGGGGGGTCTTAGGTTTAGGCACCATCAGGGGGGTCTTAGGGTTAGGCACCACCAGGGGGGTCTTAGGTTTAGGCACCACCAGGGGGGTCTTAGGTTTAGGCACCACCAGGGGGGGTCTTAGGTTTAGGCACCACCAGGGGGGTCTTAGGTTTAGGCACCACCAGGGGGGGTCTTAGGTTTAGGCACCACCAGGGGGGTCTTAGGTTTACGCACCACCAGGGGGGTCTTAGGTTTACGCACCACCAGGGGGGTCTTAGGTTTACGCACCACCAGGGGGGTCTTAGGTTTAGGCACCACCAGGGGAGTCTTAGGTTTAGGCACCACCAGGGGGGTCTAGGGGTTAGGGATAGGTACAGGGAGGGTTCTGTGTGAGAGTAGGGTTAGGTATAGTTTTAGTAAAATGTTAGTAATACTTACTAATGTTTTACAGCACTTATTACGAACTTAGTTATATTTATATCATCGTTATAAACAATATTTTCAGATTTTATTATAAGAAGAAACCATAAATGAAGGTTAATCACAATAATATACAATATTATAACGATTAAACATATATTATCGTTTACACCCCGCGCCCTTTTTTCCCAACGCCCTTTTTGTACGTACGCCTGTCATTCATGTTGCAGGTCACGTACTAAGCAGGGTCCCTGTCAGCCAAGTTTGCTGAGGTGACAGGGACACTTATAGAAATGCCCTCACCAGCTCCACCCTTCTGCCTCTCCTCTCATCTGCAGTAATGTCTGAACCTCCTGTGTCTGCAGTGGAGATCTGGTGTGCATGAAAGAGTTTGAAAAGAAAACTATTTTTCCACTTGTACTTGGGGTTGAATAAGCCTGATAAACCGGCCAGTCAAGTCACAAGCCCGCATATGTGATGAAACGGAAAATATTTATAGAACCCAGCAGAAATCAGTATGTGGCACTCCCCTCAAAAGAATGCATATACATTGTTTTGGCTGGATAGTGTACTGGTTACAGCATGACCTTTGCTGTAGGGGACATGCGCAGGGTTACCAAATTCTACATTTTTCATGGACAAAAGTCCCCAAAAATCTGGACAGCCAAAAGTTTGGACAGACAGTGGGCAGAGTCAGCAGCTCCCATTTTGCGGAGCTGAATTGAGGGTGTGGTCTAAGATTTTTTGTGTTTTAGTCTACACTAATGGATGCAACAGGCTTTTTTCATGCCCATCTATTAGCATCCAGCAACCCCAGAAACCCCAATTGACAAATGCAGAAACTGTGTGCCCCCAACTGAAAAAAATGCACTCCCTACTTGACCCCTAATCAACAAATACAGCAACCGTTTACCCCCAGACAACAAATGCAGCAACTGTTTGCCCGCAAATGAGAAATGCAGCAACTCATTGTTTGCATCAACACAGACAAATGCTGCAAACATTTTGCCCCCAACTGACCGTTCGGGCCATTCGTTAGCTCGGGGATCAATGAATCGGGACATGGTGCCCAATCATTGATCCCTTTCCCCGGCAGAAAAAGCGACGGCTTCTTTTGGAAGCCTCGCTCCTTCTGCCTCTTACGTCCCCCCTACGTCCCTCTAAGCGTACATGCTATGTTTAGAGTGACGTATTGTAAATAAACTCATGGCTGCCATCTTGTGGCCTAATAGTAAAACTACATCTACATGTTAAAAAAAAAATATTTACATAAAAAAATTACTATTTACATCCCACCCTCCCAAAAATACCCAAATAAAATGTTTAATAAAAAAAAACAAAAAAAATTACAATTAAAGAAAAAAAAATGTAAATATTTACCTGTCGGTCTAAACTTTTTAAATATACATGTAAAGATTAAATATATATTTTTTATTATTATTATAAGCTTGTAAATAGTGATGGATGCAAACGGAAAAAATGCACCTTTATTACCAAATAAAATATTGTTGCCATACATTGTGATAGGGACATAATTTAAACAGTGAAATAACCAGGACAAATGGGCAAATACAATACATAGGTTTTAATTATGGAGGCATGTATTATTTTAAAACTTTAATGACTGAAAACTGAGAAATAATAATTTTTTCAGTTTTTTTTCTTATTCTTCCTGTTAAAATGCATTTACAGTAAGGTAGCTCTTAGCAAAATGTACTACCCAAAGAAAGCCTAATTGGTGGCGGAAAAAACAAGATATAGATCAGTTCATTGTGATAAGTAGTGATAAAGTTATAGGCTAATGAATGGGAGGTGAACATTGCTCGGATGCATTAAATGAAAACGACCGAGGGCTGAAGTGGTTAAAGTGAACCTAAAGCCTGTTAAAAAAAATGAGATTAACTCACCTGGAGCTTCCCTCAGCCCCCTGCAGCCGATCGGTGCCCTCGCAGCCCCGGTCCGATGCCTCTGGACCCGCCGGCGAACGCTTCCGGTTTGGCCGCAATAGCAGCATAGGGGG
This sequence comes from Hyperolius riggenbachi, assembly GCF_040937935.1. Classification (NCBI taxonomy): domain Eukaryota; kingdom Metazoa; phylum Chordata; class Amphibia; order Anura; family Hyperoliidae; genus Hyperolius; species Hyperolius riggenbachi. Next base: position 434,424,675 of record NC_090650.1, read on the forward strand.
CGATATACAGGCTGGGAACGCGAACAATCACTCGCGTTCCCATGCCTGTCGGCCTGTGACGGCGAAACCGGAAGTCGTCGCCGGCGGGTCCAGAGGCATCGGACCGGAGCTGCGAGGGCACCGATCGGCTGCAGGGGGCTGAGGGAAGCCCCAGGTGAGTTAATCTCATTTTTTTTAACAGGCTTTAGGTTCACTTTAAAGCAAACCTGAAGAGAAAAAAAAACTGATGATATAATGAATTGGTTGTGTAGTATGGATAATTCATAGAACATTAGTAGCAAAGAAAACTCTCATATTTTTATTTTCAGTTATATAGTTTGTTTTTTTTAAACTGCATCATTTTTTTAAATATTTGCAGTTTACAAACTACACTCTGCATTTTAAACGTTGAAACAGAGCAGAGCTAATGACCCTTTGAACATTCCTGCAGGTAAAAACCTTAAACAAACAAGAAACAGCGAGAGACGGTTTGAGATAAGTGCTTGAGAAAATAGCACTGCTCTCTAAGTTAGTCGAAGACCTGAGAGAAGCTCTTTTACATAGATAACAAGTGAAGTTTCTTAACTCTTCCTGTACTAGAAACAATATGAGACTCTTTTCTTTGCTACTAATGTTCTATTTCTTAGCTGTACAACACAAACAATGCATTATATCATAAGTTTATTTTCACTTTCCCTTTAAACTTTAAAGCATACCTAAACTGTGTTTACAATGGTTGACTTTTACTTACCTGGGGCTTCTTTCAGCCCCCTCAGCCCCCCTATAGTCCATCAGGTCCCTCTGCATCCTCTGTGTCCCCTCCGTCCTCCCGCTGGCAGCTCAATAAGGTCTTCAACTAGAACTCCAGTCGTGCCTACGTGGTCCCGTTTTTGTGCCTTTCTTTATCATGCTCCTGTTTATGGGAGCGTTCTGCACACATGCGGTCCTCAAGAGAATGAGCCACACATGCGCAGAATGCTCCTGGAAACTGGACCATGATTGAGAAGGGCACATGGATGCAAATGCACATGTGCAGTAGGCGCAGCTGGAATTGTCCACTGTGATCAATGGAATTCTCTGTCCTCCATTTTAAAAATGACCATTACCCCATAACAGCTTCCTGGTCAGCACACTGTTAAACTGTAATATCGCTCACTTGAGCCATAGGGAAACATGGACATTACCTTGCACATTCAGTTGTAACTGACAACAGCTGATATATAACTGACAGCAACTGGTATATTTCAGTTCTGATAAAATATTTCTTCTGAGAGGAACTGATGGTGAGGTTAGTATGTAATATTCATTTGCAGCTACGTCGTGTTTATTTTAAATAATTTTACTTTTTCAGGTTCCCTTTAAGCCCATGTTACTGCAGGCACAGACACACTGCTGTGTCTTTAAATTTGCTGACAGGCTTCCCAGCAGACCATTTAAATAACCAGGTGCAGCTTGGGAGTGAACACATGCCTTTCCCTCTGTTTGTGTTCAAATGTTTAAAACTCAGGACAATCTGATGAGGAATGGGCTACTGAAACAGACAGGGTAAATAATCCTTGGAGCTCCCGGCAAGCTCATACAGGGCTGCCGAAGTACCGATATTTTCATCGGGAGGCACCGCCTCCACCTCTCCAGTGCCTAGGGGCAGTTCTGCGATGAGGAAAGATAAAACATTTGCATCAGGCCGACAATAGGGGGCAGTGTGCAAACCAGGAAGTGTGTATGCTCGCACACTGCCCAGCGTTACATGAGCAGAGGCTGCCTGCAGGCAGCTATGATGACCCTTGGAACTGAAACCGCTGCCCTCACTGGAGGAGTACATAGAGGGAAGGTCAATTATCAGGCAAGCTAAAGGTGGCCACTAATGGTCCAATTTCTAGCCAAAAACCATTCGAGCCATCAGAAATTCTGATCGGATTGGTTGTAAATAATCTCAGTTTTTGGGCACAATCGATTACAAACGATTATAAAAATAGTCGTCTGATTGGATTTTTGTCAAACCAAAATTTGGATTTTCCTGTTGGTTGTGATAGATAGGAAGCAAAGATTGGTTCGTTGATGGTGTAGTGAACGATTTTTCATCCGATAGGAATTTCTGATCGCTCAAACGATTTTTCGCTACAAATTGGTCCGTTAGTGGCCAGCTTAAACCTGAGGAGGAGTAGAGACCGCAGAGGTGCTGTGACGTAAGAGGAGTAAAGGTGGACACTAACGGTCCAATTTCTAACGAAAAATCATTCGAGTGATCAGAAATTCTGATCGGATTGGTTGTAAATGATCTCCATTGGTGGACGCAATCGATTATGAACAAGTGAAAAAAATGTTGGCGAATGAATTTTCGTCTAACCAAAATTTGAATTTTCTTGTTGGTTGTGATAGATAGGAATTAAAGATTGGTTCGTTGATGGTGTAGTGAACGATTTATTACAATATTTCACTTCCGATCAAAATGTCTGATCGCTCGAACGATTTTTTGCTAGAAATTGGACCGTTAGTCAGGGCCGGCCCTAGACTTTTTGCCGCCTGAAGCAAACTTGGAAAAAATCGCCGCCCCCCCCCCTCAAGCCGTTGGTGGGGGGCCGCCCAACTGGAGGGGGTAGCGGGCAGGAAGGGGGTATTGGGCAAAGCGGCGGGGAGGGGGCTCGGACCCCCCCCTTACTTACCTGGGTCCCCATCTGCGGTCCCCCTCTAGCTTAAGTTCAGCAGCAGACGCCGCTATTAGTAAGAGGCAGCGGGCGGGGATGACTCACCTCTTCCACGTTCCACTGTCGTCACTTCCTGTATTGCAAGTGGATGGTATTGCAGGAAATGACGACTGTGGAACGCACGCTGGAACGCAGAAGAGGTGAGTCATCCCCGCCCACTGCCTCTTACTAATAGCGGCTGCTACTTAACTTTTTAAAGCTGGAGGGCGAGCGCAGATCGAGGGACCCAGGCGAGGGAGGGGGGGTCCGACCCCCCTCCCCGCCGCTTTGCCTAATACCCCCTTCCTGCCCGATACCCCCTCCAGGTCGGCGGCCCCCCACACCCACAGACAGGCGAGTGCAGCCCCCCAGAAGTGCCGCCTGAGGCATTTGTTTCACCCCGCCTCATGGGCGGACCGGCCCTGCCGTTAGTGGCTACCTTTAGTCTGTGTGACGCTGTCTGCTTGAAGTGATTAGGCTGTGTGTGGGATGGGTCTGTCCTGTCTGAAGTGAGGGGGATGCCTTTGCTGTAAAACATCTATGGACAGAGCTGCATGTGCTTTCTTGTGGTGATGTATTTATTGCTCTGCTCCGTGAAGTGTGTTAGGTTACATGGCCTGTGATTAATGTGAGATGCTGCAGGGAGTACAGAGGTCTTTCAGCTTAGGGGACACTGGACAAGTGGGCTGGGGTCAGGGGCTTAACTAGAAATCACTGGGCCCCCCTGCAAAATTTTGGATGGGGCCCCCTTCCGCCAACCTGGGGGCAGGGCACTGTACAGAAGAACCTGCTGCCCACTGAATAGGGACTGTCTACAAATCTTTGTCTGCAAAACTTTGTATGATCTCTTATCAGTGGCCGAGCAGATGCAGTAATTAGAACAATTGTGCAGAGAGCAGAAAGTTTTTTCTTCATGCACTTAGTTGTCTGTCTCTCAGGACTGGGCCCCCTGTGGCTTTTGGGCCCCCCTGCGGCTGCATCTCTTGCAGTGTCTATTGTTACGCCCCTGGCTGGGGTGGTTTTAATATTAAACCTGTTAATAAATGTTAATAAAATGTGCCAGTAGCCAAGCTGTGTGATGCAGGGGGTGAAATACAAGTGATGGAAAACTTCACAAGTATAAGGCAGGTTTCACAGTGGGACGTTACAGGCGCAGGTTAGAGCAGCCTGTAACGCAGCCCACCGCACAGTAATGAAAAATCAATGGGGCTGTTCACAGTGCCCACGTTGCGTTACATTGTAACGCTACGTCACAAGACAACGTACTGCATGCAGTACTTTGGACGCGGTTGAGCCGCGTTAGACTGCTTGCACATGCTCAGTAAAGTTGGGGAGGAGCGGAGAGCGGCCAGGCACATGGCTAATTTATATGCACTGCACGCTGTGACGTGCAGTGTTTACATCCTGGAGCAGCCGCTCTGTGCGGCGATTGGCCGGCGGGACCACGTGATGCCGCATGCGCACAAGAGTGCGCATCACGGCATCACTGACGCCAGAGTGAGCTGCACAACGCGGCTCACTCTGACGTCCAGATCCAGCAACACCAGGCGTTGAGTTAGGGGGACGTTATGCGACCTTAACGCCCCCTCTAACGCAACGTCCTGGTGTGAAATTAGCCTTAAGGTGGCCATACACTGGTCGATGTGCCATTAGATCGACCAGCTGACCGATCCCTATCTGATCGAATCTGATCAGATAGGGATCGTATGGCTGCCTTTACTGCAAACAGATTGTGAATCGATTTCAGCCTGAAACCGATCACAATCTGTTCAGCTGCTCCTGCCGCCTGTCCCCCCCCCCCCCCCCCGTATACATTACCTGAGGCTGGCTCCCGGGCGTCTTCTCCGCACTGCACCGCACCGCTGTTCTTGCTCCATCCCGGCGCTTCCTGTGTTACTCCGTGACCAGGAAGTTCAAATAGAGCGCCCTCTATTTCAACTTCCTGGTCACCGGAGTGACACAGGAAGTATAAGCGTACACTGGGACATGCGGAAATGCGGTGCAGCGAGGAGAAGAGGACCCCGGAGCCAGCTTCAGGTAATGTATACATGCTCGGATCGGGCCCGAATCGTACGCCGCAAGCGACGCGCTCCTACCGCCGGGCGATCGAGGGTAATTTCCCGCACGGCGCGATCGATGGACCGATCCGATTTCGGGAGGAAATCGGATCGGCGGGTGCGTTTACCGCAAGCGATTGGCAGCAGATTCGATCCCAGAATCGAATCTGCTGTCGAAACGGCCGTGAATCGAGCCAGTGTATGGCCTGCTTTAAGGTTCTGTGCTGAAACACTGCATGCATATGGGTACCTAGAGCTGTACTTATTTAACCACTTAACATCTCAGTCGTTTTCAGCTTATGCATCCGAGCAATGTTCACCTCCCATTCATTAGCCTATAACTTTATCACTACTTATCACAATGAACTGATCTATATCTTGTTTTTTCCGCCACCAATTAGGCTTTCTTTGGGGGGTACATTTTGCTAAGAGCCACTTTACTGTAAATGCATTTTAACAGAAAGAATAAGAAAAAAAATGAAAAAATTCATTATTTGTCAGTTTTCGGCCATTATAGTTTTAAAATAATACATGCCTCCATAACTAAAACCCACGTATTGTTATTGCCCATTTGTCACGGTTATTTCACCATTTAAATTATGTCCCTATCACAATGTATCGCGACAATATTTTATTTGGAAATAAAAGAGCATTTTTTTCCGTTTTGCATACATCACTATTTACAAGCTTATAAAAAAAAAATGGAGAGAAATATTTCATCTTTACATAGATATTTAAAAAGTTTAGACCCTTAGGTAAATATTTATGTGTTTTTGTTTTTTTTATACTAATGTTTTTTTTGTTTTTCTTTATTAAACATTTTATGTGGGCATTTTTGGGAGGGTGGGTTTTAAAAGTGTTTTATTTGGGGAAATATTGGTTTATTGTAATGTTTTTGGGCATTTACATGTAGTTTTACTTTTTGGCCACAAGATGGCAATCTCGATTTTTTTTACATGACGTCACTCTAAGCGTACAATGTACGCTTAGAGGGACACAGCTTCAGAAAGAGCGAAGCTTCCGAGAGAAGCTGTCGCTTTTTCAGCGGGGGAGAGGAATCAATGATCGGGCTCCCCAGCCCGATACATTGATTCCGTGGCTACCGACTCCGCGGCCGGGAGTGCGCGTGCACGCGCGCGATCGGCCGGGGGAGCGCGCGGGAGCGCGCCTGTCCTCCTTGACGTTTTTATACGTCAAGGAGGACAAAGTGGTTAATGCTGTTGAGCTGTCTGCTTGCTAGCTTTACTGCTGCTTTATGGCTCTTCCCTGCTGAACCATGTCCTTATCACTGTGGCCAAAGTGTTTTATCTGGTCAGTTACTGGAAGCTTATTAAAGGACTCACCAGGTGACATGTGACATGATGAGATAGACATGGGTATGTACAGTGCCTAGCACACAAATAACTATGCTGTGTTCCTTTTTTTCCTTTCTCTGTCTGAAAAAGTATGTAAGTGGCTGACTCAGTCCTGATTCAGACAGGAAGTGACTGCAGTGTGACCCTCACTGATAGGAAATTCCAACTATAAAACACTTTCCTAGCAGAAAATGGCTTCTGGGAGCAGGAAAGCAATAAAAAGGGTCAATAGTTCTTAGATTTTAGCTCTGGCATACTTCAATGAATGTGTCATTGAGCAAAAACAATAAAACAGTTAAAACTTAAAAAATAGATTTAAACATAAAATAAAAATTTTCGACTCGGGTGTCCTTAACGCTTAGGTGATTCCACATTGACCCTTGGGATATCTATAACATTGATGTCAGATTTTCTATTCTAATCCTACTATAGTCTTATAGTCTAATGTCCTACCATATCATTAATATGTATTGATATAGCACTGATATCTTCTGCAGCACTTTACAGAGTACATAGTCATGCCACTGACTGTCCTCAGAGGAGCTCATACTCTAATCCTACCATAGTTATAGTCTAATGTCCTACCATATTATTATTATTATGTATTTATATAGCAGTGACATCTCCTGCAGCACATTACAGAGTACATAGTCATGTCACTGACTGTCCTCAGAGGAGCTCACAATCTAATCTCTACCATAGTCATAGTGTAATGTCCTACCATATTATTATTATTATTATGTATTTATATAGCACTGACATCTTCTGCAGCACATTACAGAGCACATAGTCATGTCACTGACTCAGAGCCGGGACAAGGTCCTCCAGCACCCAAGGCTAAGACACCAAAGTGCGCCCCTCCATCCCTGCCACCCCAGCCATCACACACTGATTGCTATTAGACTAAGAGGGCCACAGGGCCCACAACCTCCCCAACACCTTAATATCTAGTTATCTGGCTTGCAGTCCAGGGCCGGCCCGCCCATGAGGCGGGGTGAAACGTTTGCCTCAGGCGGCACTTCTGGGGGGGGGGGGCACCCGAGCTGGAGGGGATAGCGGGCAGGAAGGGGGTATTGGGCCTAGCGGCGGGGAGGGGGGTCGGACCTGGGTCCCCCGTCCTCCACTCCCCTCCAGCTTTAAAAAGTTGCATCGCTGGCTGCAGCTATAAGAGGCAACGGGCGGGGATCACTCACCTCTTCCTCGTTCCAGCGTGCGCTCCACTGACGTCACTTCCTGCGACGTAGCAGGAAGTGACGTCAGTGGAGCGCAGGCTGAGGCTGGAACGAGGAAGAGGTGAGTGATCGCCGCCCATTGCCTCTTATAGCTGCAGCCAGCGACGCAACTTTTTAAAGCTGGAGGGGAGCGGAGGACGGGGGACCCAGGCGAGGGAGGGGGGGTCCGACCCCCCTCCCCGCCGCTAGGCCCAATACCCCCTTCCTGCCCGCTATCCCCTCCAGCTCGGGCGGCCCCTCACACCCACGGCTTGGGGGGGGGGGGGATTTCTTTAAAGCTTGCCTCAGGCGGCAAAAAGTCTAGGGCCGGGCCTGCTGCAGTCACTGCCATGTATCCCCTTTTCTTATTTCTTTCTGCTTCAAACACAATTAGGAATGACAGCTGAATGAATTCTGCGCCCCCTCCTACACTGCGCCCTGAGGCTGGAGCCTCTGCAGCCTATGCCTCGGCCCGGCCCTGCACTGACTGTCCTCAGAGGAGCTCACAATCTAATGCTACCATAGTCATAGTCTAATGTCCTACCCATATCATTAATTTGTATTTATATAGCACTGACCTCTTCTGCAGCACATTACAGAGTACATAGTCAATCTAATCAATGTCATATGTATGGTAACTACTTTATATTGAAGGGGGAACTCTATGCAAAGTTTTGCTGGGCAGCAGTGTCTCTGAATTACAATGCTGCTATGTTGTACATTTGGCCCTGTCCACGATACTTCATGACCACGCCCACCTTCCACTGCATGGTCACGCCCTTTTTCTTCACCGCAGTTATGGGATGTGTGGCCCCCAGGTTGAAATTTCTCTGGTGGGCCCCCAGTGTCCCAGTCCGACCCTGGCTCCCGGAGTCTTTTACATACCTGTATAGTTCTATAACAGTTTTTATTTTAGCACACAGTACAAAAACTTTGAAGGATTTACATTTTGTTAGCACTTTTATAACACAAGCAGGGCCGCCATCAGAATGTTTGGGGCCCCGCGAAGGGAGCGGCACGCAAAGCTTGCCACGGTGAGAAATGGGTGTGGCCATTACATGTGGGCAGAACTACTTGCATGATGCTATCATGTCAGCATTGACCAAAAATCTCTTAGCTCTTTTGTCTGCCTGTGTCACCTCTTTTACCCTTGTGTTATCTCTGTCTGCCTGTGTTAAATCTGTTCCTGTGTCTCTTTTGTCCCCCTTTGTGTCACCTCATGTCCTTCTTTGTTTTTCAGTCTGTCTGTGTCACCTCTGTTCCCTTATGCCTATTTTGTTCCCCTTGTGTCACCTCATGTCCTCTGTGTTTATCTGTTTGTCTTCGTCACCGTCACCTCTGTTCCCCGTGCCTATTTTGTCCCCCTCTGTATCACCTCTTGTGCCGCTGTGCTGTGTCAACTCTCGTTCTCCCTTTATCACCTTTTTCCCCATCTGTGTCATCTCTAGATCCCTCTGTGTCACCTCTTCTTCCCTGTCAGGCTTGCCTGATACCTGCTATATGACAGATTGCATGCACAATAACTGACACTATTAGCCCAGTCCTACACCTGCTATACACTCCTGCCTAGCAGAAACTAAATCCTGCAGGTAGGTGTTACATACACTCTGACAGATAGCAGTATAACAGTCTATATGCATATAAGCAAGTACAACAGTCACCTGAGGATTCTGAAGCAAAGCAATCCGGATGAATTATCACTTTCCATTAAGAGTAGTCAGACAGGCCGGAGTCGGGGCGGGCTGAGTTCAGGAGAATCCAGTTAACAAGCAACGAGCAGGAAATCCGCATCGAGGTCGGAGACAAGCGAGGTCGGGATACCAGAGTAGTCAGGAACAGGCCGAGTCACAATGAGGAATCAAACTGCAGAACTGAACAACACTTGCATAGCAAGACAGACATGAGCAGCACTCAGCTACTAGCCCAATAGAGGCTATCACGGGCAAAGACTGAGCGTGCTCACAAACATCATATACTAACATCATCCAATAACAAACCAGGGAATTCAAATCCCACCAATGAACAAGTGGCGTGTCAGCAGTTAGCTGACAAACCAGTACGCATGTAGCTACTGTTTACCACGGCGGAGTGCGTACTGAGGACACGTCCGCCAACCAGCCAATAGAGAAGGAGCACCACTGACATCAGAGCGCCGCTGCCTGTCAGGCACTTGCGGCTCAGATACATTATGAGATCTTACATGCCACTTGGCTTCCCCCATCACCTCTTGTGCCCCCAGGCTTCCCCATGTCACCTCTTGTGCCTCCAGCTTCCCCATGTCACCTCTTGTCCCCTCAGCTTCCTCCTGTGTCATTAATGTCCCCCAGCTTCCCGTGTCATCTTGTCCCCTCCCCGTCTCCCCTTTGTCGCCTTGCCCCCCCCCCCCCCCAGCTTCCCTGCGTCACCTCTCTTGTCCCACAGATTCCCACCATGTCATCAATGTCCCCCCACCTCCCTGTGTCATCTCTCGACCCCCCCTGTCTTCCCTTTGTCACATTGTCCGTCCCCCCCCTCCCCGGCTTCCATTGTACTCCACAGATTCATCCTGATGATCTAACATCCCTCAAAAGTGAAAAAGTGGAGGAGCAGAAAGAGATGATGTAAATAATTCAACCTCTGTCTTATTTTTATGGAATATAGCTGATAATCCGGGTATGTATTTGGCTGGTGTTGGCTCCACCCACTTTTTCTAACCCTAACACATAAACACTTTTTGCCCAAGCTTTTGAGTTGTGGCATCAATAATTTATATATTCCCATACAAATTAAATAAATCAGATTAGTGGTTTGTGACTCCGCCCCTTTCCAGCGTTTGGACCTCAATCACCCAATGACCAACTATAGCAGGTTTGAGGCATCTTCTATTAACAGTGTAAAAATGGCAGCAATTTAAATATATTCCCCTTGAAAATCAACAGGTGAATTTTGATTGGCTACTATAGGCTCCACCCCTGAATTTTAATCTCAGTCACCCAGTGACCATCTGGGCAAAGTTTGAGAATTCTGCCATTAACAGTGTAAATCTTATTGGATGTTTGTGGCTTCGCCCCCTTTTCTGAATTTTCCGTATTGCTGAAGCGTTGCATCTGAAAATAATCGTATTGCAGCAGCGTTTCTCCAGAAAATTATAGCAAGGCGGCAGCGTTTCACCAGAAATTACACTTATTGTAGTAGAGTTTCACTAGAAAATACACAATGCTGGAAGCATTTCACCAGAAAATACACAATGCTGGCAGCAATGCACCAGAAAATACACAATGCGGACAGCATTTCACCAGAAAATACACAATGCGGGCAACGTTTCACCAGAAAATACACAATGCGGCAGCGTTTCACCAGAAAATACACATAGGCAGGGCTCCACTTTCATGAGGCACAAAGTGGGACAGAAGGAGGCACAGGGGGACTGAGTATGGCACAAAGGGTGACATAGGGAGGCACAGGGGGACAGAAGGAGGCATAAGGGTCAGAAGAAGTCACAAAGGAGGACAGAAGGAGGCACAAGGGAACAGAAGGAGGTAACAGGAGGACAGAAGTAGGCACAATGGGCAACAAAAGGAGGCACAATGGGGCAGAATGAGACTCAAAGGAGCACAGGAGGACAGAAGGAGGGACACAAGGAGGCACAATGGGCAACAATAGGAGGCACAATGGTAGACAGAATGAGACACAAAGGAGGACAGAAGGAGGCACAGGATGACAGAAGGAGGTCCACAGAGGGGAAGAGGGTGGTACAGGGGGACAGAAGAAGGCATGATGGCCAGAAGGAGGCACAAAAAAGGACAGTGGGAGGCACAGGTGGGCTGAAGAAGACACATCGGGGGGGGGGCGGACAGAAAAAGGCACAAAGTGGGGCAGAAGGAGGCACAATGGGGGACCATATTAAGGCACAAAGGGGGACAAAAGGAGGCACAGGAGGAAAGAAGGAGGCACAGGGGGACTGAAGGAGGCACAAAGGGTACAGGAGGAGGCACAAAGGGGGCAAAAGGAGGCACGAGGGGGGACAGAAAAAAGCACAAAGGGGCCAGAAAGAGGCACAGGGAGACAGTAGGAGGCACAAAGGGTAACAGAAGGATGCACAAAGGGGGAAAGAAGGAGCCACAAAAGGGTGACAGACGAAGGCAGAGGGGAATGTAAGAAGGCACAGGGAGACAGAAGGAGGCAGAGGGGGACAGACAGAGCCACAGGGAGACAGAAGAATGCACAAACGGGCACAGAAGGAGGCACCGGGGGACAGAGGAAGGCACAGGGGACAGAGTTGGCACATGGGGACTGAAGAGGCACACGGAGACATAATTAGGCACAACGGGAGACAGAAGGAGGCACATGAGGACAGAAGGAGGCAGAGTGGGACTGAAGGAGGAACAGGGGGACGGAGGTAGCACAGGGGGACAAAGAAAGGCACAATGGGGCATAAGGAGGCACAGGGGGACAGAAGGAGGCACAAAGGGAGACAGGAGGCATAAAGGGAGACAGAAGGAGACACAAAAGGGACAGAAGGAGGCACAAGGGGGGGGGGGTGTATAAGGCACAGAGGGACACAGTGGCAGCTGCCTGCAACTTACGCTAAGCAGATGCATTAGAAGCAAGTAATAGAACACCCATGGGGATGTGGCTTATCCAGGGGCGTGGCTTTATCCAGGGGGAGTGACTTAATACAGCAGCATGGCGCCCCCAGGACCAATGGCACTTCAGGCAATGGCCTGTAGTGCCTATGCCTAGAGGCTCCCCTGCTTGTGCCATTAACAGTGCAATTTAAATATTCCCCATGAAAATTAACATGTGACTAGCCTGGCTACATTAGGCTCCACACACTTTTCTAAATATTAATCCCAATCACCCATTAACCAACTGTGCAAAGTTTGAGAACCCTGCCATTAACAGTGAAAAGGGCTGTAGTTTATATTTTCCCAGGGAAATCTGTTTTTGATTCCACCCACTTTTTGTAACCTTGACACACAGTCACTCAATGACCAAGTTTGTGAGCTTTCAGGTTCCTGGCATCAAAATTGTGTGAATGGAAGCAGTTTATCCAGCAATTTGACTGGCTGTTTGTGGCTCCGCCCCTTTAGTGAATTTGAACCCCAGTCACTTAATGACCGACTGTACCAAGTTTGAGGCCTCTGCCATTAACAGTGTAAGAATGGCAGCAGATTCAATATTCCCCTTGAAAATCAATAGGTAAATGTTGATTGGCTGTTGTAGGCTCCACCTACTTTTCTGAATATTTATTCCAGTCACCCTGTGACCAACTGTGTCAAGTTTGAGAACCCTGCCATTAACAGTGTAAGAATAGCTGCAGTTTATATTTTCCCATGTAAAAAGTTAGTTGTTTTTGGCTGTTTCTAACCTTGACATACAGTCACTCAATGACCAAGTTTATTAGCTTTGGGGTCCTTGGCATCAATAAGTTGCATTTTTCCACTGAAATTAAACAAATCTGATTGGCTGTTTGTAGCCCGCCCCTTTTTAGAATTTAAACCCCAGTCTCCCAGTGACTGTACCAGATTTGAGGCATCTGTCATTAAGAGTGTAAGAATGGCAGCAATGTAAATATTTACCTTGAAAATCAATAGGTGCATTTTGATTGGCAGTTGTAGGCTCCACCCACTTTCTAAATATTAATCCCAGTCACCCAGTAGCCAACTTTGTCAAGTCTGAGAACCCTGCCATTAACAACGTAAGAATGGTTGCAGTTTATATTTTCCCATGTAAAACATTTAGTTATTGGCGCTGCCCACTTTTTCTAACCTTGACACACAGTCACTCAATGACCAAGTTTATGAGCTTTGGGGTCCTTGGTATCAATAATTTGTATTTTCCCATTGAAATTAATCAAATCTGATTGGCTGTTTGTGGCTCTGCCCCCTTTCTGAATTTGAACCCCAGTGACCCAGTGACTGTACAAGGTTTGAGGCATCTGCTATTAACAGTGTAAGAATGGCAGTAATTTAAATATTCCCCTTGAAAGTCAACAGGTGAATTTTGATTGGCTATTGTAGGCTCCACCTATTTTCCTGAATATTAATCCCAGTCACCCAGTGACTAACTGTGCAAAATTTGAGATCCCTGCCATTAACAGTGTAAGAATGGCTGCAGTTTATATTTGACCAGTGAAATCTGTTTTTGACTCCACCCAGTTTTTGTAACTTTGACACACAGCCACTCAATGACCAAGTTTGTGAACTTTCAGGTTCCTGGCATCAAAAATGTGTGAATGGATGCAGCTTATCCACTAAAGAAATCTGATTGGCTGTTTGTGGTCCCGCCCCTTTAGTGAATTTGGACCCCAGTCACCTAATGACCGACTATAGCAAGTATGAAGCTTCTTTCATAAACACTGTAAGAATGACAGCAGTTTAAATTATGCCCTTGAAAACCAATAGGTGAATTGTGATTGGCTGTTATAGGCTCCACCCACTTTCCTGAATCTTAATCTCATTCACCCACTGACCAAGTGTGGCAAGTTTGAGAACCCTGCTATTAACCGTCTAAAAATGGCTGCAGTTTACATTTTACCATTAAAAATTAATGGCTGAAATTTGATTGGCTGTTTTATGCTCCACCCACTTTTCCTGGATTTGTAACCTCGGTCACCAAGTGACCAACTGTGCCATGTGTGGGGACTCTGGCTTGATGACTGTGACAATGGCAGCTTTTTACATGTTTTCCATTTACATGAATGGGTGAAATCTGATTGGGTGTTTGTAGCTCCGCCCTGGTGTGCAGGGGGATGCGAGACCCCCAGAACATATCATCTCCAGGTAGTAAGGGATCTGTATGCCAAGTTTCGTTCAAATCGGTCAAGGCGTTTTTGAGTGATCGTGACACACACACACACACACACACACACACACACACACACACACACACACACACACACACACGTTGCCCGGGTATTAGGGTTGCTCGCTCGGATATCGCGGAATTGTAATTTCCGCAATTCCGGCCGGAAATTACGTTTCCGCATCGGAACGCGGAACGCGGAATTTTCCGTTAACGGAAACGGAATTCCGCGGAATTTCCGCGATTCCGGCAGAACGGTATTTTTAAGCCAATCATTGCATTCGGAATGAATGAACCAATCAGGCAACTGCCGGAATTCGGAATTCCGCGGAAATCCGCGAAATTGCTGAACAAATAGGGCTGCTTTAAAAAGATAGACCAATCATACGTTAGCAACCATTTCCTAGCGACCTATCACAACTTATCCCACCCATCTTGTATAAAATAGAGGAGAGGCTGTCCTCCATTTTGTGGGTTTCAGTCTTGTGGAGCAGAGGAGAGAGACAGACCCATATTTTGTTACTGACTGAGTTTGAGATATATACTTTACTGTATAAATAATAAACCAATAGTCTTTTTAAAGACTGTGTGTGAGTGAGCTTAGACTAGAGTGAGGATTAGTGAGTTAGCTGGGTATTTGTGACAGATTGTAGATTGAGTGTGAGAGCTAGATTGTAGTGTAGTGTGTAATATTTGCTGTGAGGAGAATCAGAGAGGTAGGCTTAGGTTAGTGTGATAGAGATTCAGGCTTAGGTTAGTGTGATATATAGAGAGAGAGTCAGGTTTAGCTTACAGTGATATATATATAGAGAGAGAGAGTCAGGTGTAGTGTGATAGAGAGTGTACTTGCTGTAGTGTGCGAGGGTCAGGGATAGTTAGCTTACTGTGGTGTGACAGAGAGAGTGTGTGTGTGTATATATATATATATATATATACATATATTTATATTTTTATATATATATATATAAAATTTTTATTTTATCTACTGAGTCCAAAGGCAATGGATCGAAAGCAGCAGGATGCACCTTTCACTCCAAAAAGACAGTGGAGCGATGGTGGATCACGCAAAGCACGTGATCAGGCAGAAGGTGGCAGCAGGAATAGATCCCCTTTGGTACGCAATTTGTTCCCTGTGTTTGGTCGCAGGATAACTATTAATGAGGAACGAGCCAATACTGTCCTGAACTATTTTGAAAAGGAGCCCTGTACCCAGTCTGAGGAATTGTTAGGTAGTCTTGACAGTCACAGCAGCACCAGTTCTCATGTTCCTCGTGAGGCTGCGAAAACCCTGGCGGCAGTTGCTGATTGTGATGTGATTGCCTCCTCCCAGTGCTCTTCTCCAGAGCTAAATTTAACATTTCAGGATGAGGAGAGGGATTTGCAAAAAGATTTTGATGAGGTATTGTCAGAGACCTTGGGTCCAAGCTCTCAAGAAATAGTGGGTGATGTTTTGACAGAAATGGCCCCCATTTTTTTGTCATGCAGAAAAGCTCCACAAGCTTGTGACACCAGTGGTACTACTCAACTTCTTAATACAACCACTGATTTGCACAGTGTGCAGGTGGAGGAACAAGATGATAATTCTGTGGTTGAAGTAGATGATTGTGAGGCTAATGTTCCTACATGGACGGCATCTCGTGGCCTAGGTGTCAGCAGCAGTAGGCACAATCACCATGGTCAAAGTGATCATCCAGTTGGCCAGCAACTTCCAGCTGTAATTCCTGTTGCTGCCAATTCCAATGCTGGTAAAAAAACAACCAAAAAAACCAGTAGGAGTGCAGAAAGGTCATCCCCAGCATGGCATTTCTTTACAGACCATGCAGAGGACGTTTGCAAGGTGGTCTGTACCATATGCCGCAAAGCGGTAAGCAGAGGCCAAAAGGGCAGCGGCTTTGGCACTTCTGGCATGAGAAGCCATCTGCGCGTCCATCACCACAGTGCATTTCAGTGGGTACAGAATTCTGGGAAGAGTGTGGCTGGAACAGCAGCAACAGCAGGCCCACCCCTTCCTCCTTCCAGCCTTCGGCCTGTCCCTATTCAGCCTGCACCTTCCCAATCCTGTCCGATTCTCTCTGCAGGCCAGGCTGGAATAGTGCACCAATCCACCTCATTAGGTTTTCAGCGCCAGCCTTCGGTTCCTGAAATGTTGCAGAGGAAGCGTATGCTCCCTGCAAATGACAAATTTGTTGTAAAAAATAATGGGCTCCTGGCAAAAATGTTGGCCCAACAGCTGCTACCCTACAATTTTGTGGACAGTGCCCCCTTCCGCAAACTTATGAGCAGTGTGGCGCCACAATGGAGGATCCCCAGCCGACATTATTTTGCCAGGAAAGCGATACCTGCCCTACACCAGCAAATGGTGGCGTGTGTAGCCCGGTCAATGGACCATGCGGTGGGTGGAAAGGTCCATTTTACTACAGATGCCTGGAGCAGCAGGCATGGGCAGGGGAAGTATATAACTTATACAGCCCATTGGGTCACTCTACATCGTGCTGGGGATGGTGGAAGATCTTGTCCAGTATCTCAACAGCTTGTGGTGCCACCTCGTGGGGTCAAGGGGAGGCCCGCTCCACTCCCCTCTGCCACCTGTTCTGTGGCAGGCCAGGTAGTTGATGAGCCTCCCATCAAGCAGTTTCGCTCGTATACTGGCATGCAGCACCATCGATGCCAAGCAATGCTGAAGCTGGTATCGATGGAAGAGAAGAGGCAAACAGGATCTGAAATCCTTAGTGCCTTTGAAGATCAGATCCGCCAGTGGTTGGCCCCACGGAAACTTCTTACAGGAATTGTCGTCTCTGACAATGGGTCTAATATGCTGTCTGCTATGCGTCTAGGTGGCTACACCCATCTTCCCTGTTTGGCCCACGTCTTCAATCTTATAGTTAGTAAGTTCTTAGGAACATATGAAGGGTTAAAGGACGCTGTTTCAACAGCACGAAAGGTGTCAGCTCACATCCGGCGCTCAGCAACCGCCTCCGCTTCTTTGAAGTTGTTGCAGCGCCGTCATAATCTTCCGCAGCACAGACTCATAAGTGATTGCCCAACGCGGTGGAACTCCACCCTCTACATGTTGCAGAGGTTGTGGGAGCAGCGAATGGCAGTCAGAATCTATCTTTCTGAGACAGCTTCCTCAAATTTGTCACTGGACTACATTACTGGGGACCAGTGGGAGCAAATTGGTCAGGTTTGCCAAGTTTTGCAGCCTTTCGAGCAAGCCACAAAGTTGGTCAGCATGGAGAACTGTAGCATCTCACAAGTACTCCCCCTTATCTTCATGCTTGACAAAATGTTGTTTAACTTGCTTGGACGTGGAGATCAGAGTGCACAGGCAAATTTGGGAGTGTCTGATCATGCTGATGCCCAGGAAGAGGACGTAGGAGAGGCAGAGGTTGAGGAGGAGGAGGAGGAAGAGGCAATTGTACGGGGGTGGGAAGAGATTGATGAGCTGCTGGAGCAGGATGGTGACAGCTGTGATAACAGGCCGGAAGAGGAGATTTCTGGCAGGCACCTCTTTCCTATGGCTGCTCACATGATCCAGTGCTTCAAGAGTGACCCCCGGATAAAGAAATTGAAAGTGAGGCTGGACATGTGGGTGGCCACCATTTTAGATCCCCGCTGTAAAGGGAAATTAAGGCAGTTCCTTCCCCCATCCCAGGCAGACAACATGATGCGAAAGATCCATGAAGCCCTTGCTCGCTGGGTTGAAGATGCTTTTCCCGCACCTTCACCCCGGGCCACAGTTTTCACTCCTCTGCAAAGTACTCAGCAAACTTGTGGTGGTCCCAGCAGTACCAAAAAACCACAAAATTTGCTGAGTATGTTTTATGACTTTTATCAGCCAGAGTCTTCCAATGCTCCATGCAGCAGCACCAGCAGCAATAGTAGTCACCGCCAGCGGCTGGACCGTATGGTGAGTGACTATTTAGGGTCGGCTAGTGCTCCTGATAACATAGAGAGTAATGACCCCATGGAGTACTGGACCAAAAAAATTGACACCTGGCCAGAACTTGCTCAGTATGCGCTGGAGGTACTTGCATGCCCCGCCTCAAGTGTTCTATCTGAGAGAGTGTTTAGTGCGGCAGGTGGCGTGGTCACTGACTACCGGACACGTCTGTCTGCAGAAAATGTGGACAGACTCACATTCATCAAAATGAACGAATCCTGGATTAATGATGATTTTAATGCCCCTCTTATTGATCCTTAAGGAGACCAAATAAAATAAAATTGTTGAAGAAAATGAAAATTATCCCTTACAAACTTGGCGAATATTGTATCTGATTTTTTCCCCCGTGAATTTTACATCAAAAACCTGCAGTCTCAAACCTAATATGATACTTACTACTACTGCTGTGACAAGTCTACTGCCGGACGTTATATCCTTCAACACAGGTCCCTAAGGGGCAAGGGCCTGTGTACTCTGCTGCCGTTACCTGCTGTCTCAAGACTCATAAACCTAATGATACTTACTACTACTACTACTGCTGTGTCAATTCAACTGCCGGACGTTATATCCTTCAACACAGGTCCCTAAGGGGCAAGGGCCTGTCTACTCTGCTGCCGTTACCTGCTGTCTCAAGACTATAAAACCTAATGATACTTACTACTGCTGTGACAAGTCCATTTCCTGGACTTTATATCCTTCAACACAGGTCCCTAAGGGGCAAGGGCCTGTCTACTCTGCTGCCGTTACCTGCTGTCTCAAGACTCTAAAACCTAATGATACTTACTACTGCTGTGACAAGTCCATTTCCTGGACGTTATATCCTTCAAACCATGTCTCTAAAGGGCAAGGGCCTGTCTACTCTGCTGCCGTTACCTGCTGTCTCAAGACTCTAAGACCTAATGATACTTACTACTGCTGTGACAAGTCCATTTCCTGGACGTTATATCCTTCAAACCATGTCTCTAAAGGGCAAGGGCCTGTCTACTCTGCTGCCGTTACCTGCTGTCTCAAGACTCTAAAACCTAATGATACTTACTACTGCTGTGACAAGTCCATTTCCTGGACGTTATATCCTTCAAACCATGTCCCTAAGGGGCAAGGGCCTGTCTACTCTGCTGCCGTTACCTGCTGTTTCAATACTCTAAGACCTAATGATACTTACTACTGCTGTGACAAGTCCATTTCCTGGACGTTATATCCTTCAAACCATGTCCCTAAGGGGCAAGGGCCTGTCTACTCTGCTGCCGTTACCTGCTGTCTCAAGACTCTAAGACCTAATGATACTTACTACTGCTGTGACAAGTCCATTTCCTGGACGTTATATCCTTCAAACCATGTCTCTAAGGGGCAAGGGCCTGTCTACTCTGCTGCCGTTACCTGCTGTCTCAAGACTCTAAAACCTAATGATACTTACTACTGCTGTGACAAGTCCATTTCCTGGACGTTATATCCTTCAAACCATGTCCCTAAGGGGCAAGGGCCTGTCTACTCTGCTGCCGTTACCTGCTGTCTCAAGACTCTAAGACCTAATGATACTTACTACTGCTGTGACAAGTCCATTTCCTGGACGTTATATCCTTCAAACCATGTCCCTAAGGGGCAAGGGCCTGTCTACTCTGCTGCCGTTACCTGCTGTCTCAAGACTCTAAGACCTAATGATACTTACTACTGCTGTGACAAGTCCATTTCCTGGACGTTATATCCTTCAAACCATGTCCCTAAGGGGCAAGGGCCTGTCTACTCTGCTGCCGTTACCTGCTGTCTCAAGACTCTAAAACCTAATGATACTTACTACTGCTGTGACAAGTCCATTTCCTGGACGTTATATCCTTCAAACCATGTCTCTAAGGGGCAAGGGCCTGTCTACTCTGCTGCCGTTACCTGCTGTCTCAAGACTCTAAAACCTAATGATACTTACTACTGCTGTGACAAGTCCATTTCCTGGACTTTATATCCTTCTACACAGGTCCCTAAGGGGCAAGGGCCTGTGTACTTTGCTGCCGTTACCTGCTGTCTCAAGACTCATAAACCTAATGATACTTACTACTACTACTACTGCTGTGTCAATTCAACTGCCGGACGTTATATCCTTCAACACAGGTCCCTAAGGGGCAAGGGCCTGTCTACTCTGCTGCCGTTACCTGCTGTCTCAAGACTCTAAAACCTAATGATACTTACTACTGCTGTGACAAGTCCATTTCCTGGACGTTATATCCTTCAAACCATGTCTCTAAGGGGCAAGGGCCTGTCTACTCTGCTGCCGTTACCTGCTGTCTCAAGACTCTAAAACCTAATGATACTTACTACTGCTGTGACAAGTCCATTTCCTGGACGTTATATCCTTCAAACCATGTCCCTAAGGGGCAAGGGCCTGTCTACTCTGCTGCCGTTACCTGCTGTCTCAAGACTCTAAAACCTAATGATACTTACTACTGCTGTGACAAGTCCATTTCCTGGACTTTATATCCTTCAACACAGGTCCCTAAGGGGCAAGGGCCTGTCTACTCTGCTGCCGTTACCTGCTGTTTCAATACTCTAAGACCTAATGATACTTACTACTGCTGTGACAAGTCCATGTCCTGGACGTTATATCCTTCAAACCATGTCCCTAAGGGGCAAGGGCCTGTCTACTCTGCTGCCGTTACCTGCTGTCTCAAGACTCTAAGACCTAATGATACTTACTACTGCTGTGACAAGTCCATTTCCTGGACGTTATATCCTTCAAACCATGTCCCTAAGGGGCAAGGGCCTGTCTACTCTGCTGCCGTTACCTGCTGTCTCAAGACTCTAAGACCTAATGATACTTACTACTGCTGTGACAAGTCCATTTCCTGGACGTTATATCCTTCAAACCATGTCCCTAAGGGGCAAGGGCCTGTCTACTCTGCTGCCGTTACCTGCTGTTTCAATACTCTAAGACCTAATGATACTTACTACTGCTGTGACAAGTCCATTTCCTGGACGTTATATCCTTCAAACCATGTCTCTAAGGGGCAAGGGCCTGTCTACTCTGCTGCCGTTACCTGCTGTCTCAAGACTCTAAAACCTAATGATACTTACTACTGCTGTGACAAGTCCATTTCCTGGACTTTATATCCTTCTACACAGGTCCCTAAGGGGCAAGGGCCTGTGTACTTTGCTGCCGTTACCTGCTGTCTCAAGACTCATAAACCTAATGATACTTACTACTACTACTACTGCTGTGTCAATTCAACTGCCGGACGTTATATCCTTCAACACAGGTCCCTAAGGGGCAAGGGCCTGTCTACTCTGCTGCCGTTACCTGCTGTCTCAAGACTCTAAAACCTAATGATACTTACTACTGCTGTGACAAGTCCATTTCCTGGACGTTATATCCTTCAAACCATGTCCCTAAGGGGCAAGGGCCTGTCTACTCTGCTGCCGTTACCTGCTGTCTCAAGACTCTAAAACCTAATGATACTTACTACTGCTGTGACAAGTCCATTTCCTGGACTTTATATCCTTCTACACAGGTCCCTAAGGGGCAAGGGCCTGTGTACTTTGCTGCCGTTACCTGCTGTCTCAAGACTCATAAACCTAATGATACTTACTACTACTACTACTGCTGTGTCAATTCAACTGCCGGACGTTATATCCTTCAACACAGGTCCCTAAGGGGCAAGGGCCTGTCTACTCTGCTGCCGTTACCTGCTGTTTCAATACTCTAAGACCTAATGATACTTACTACTGCTGTGACAAGTCCATTTCCTGGACGTTATATCCTTCAAACCATGTCTCTAAGGGGCAAGGGCCTGTCTACTCTGCTGCCGTTACCTGCTGTCTCAAGACTCTAAAACCTAATGATACTTACTACTGCTGTGACAAGTCCATTTCCTGGACGTTATATCCTTCAAACCATGTCCCTAAGGGGCAAGGGCCTGTCTACTCTGCTGCCGTTACCTGCTGTCTCAAGACTCTAAAACCTAATGATACTTACTACTGCTGTGACAAGTCCATTTCCTGGACTTTATATCCTTCTACACAGGTCCCTAAGGGGCAAGGGCCTGTGTACTTTGCTGCCGTTACCTGCTGTCTCAAGACTCATAAACCTAATGATACTTACTACTACTACTACTGCTGTGTCAATTCAACTGCCGGACGTTATATCCTTCAACACAGGTCCCTAAGGGGCAAGGGCCTGTCTACTCTGCTGCCGTTACCTGCTGTCTCAAGACTCTAAAACCTAATGATACTTACTACTGCTGTGACAAGTCCATTTCCTGGACGTTATATCCTTCAAACCATGTCTCTAAGGGGCAAGGGCCTGTCTACTCTGCTGCCGTTACCTGCTGTCTCAAGACTCTAAGACCTAATGATACTTACTACTGCTGTGACAAGTCCATTTCCTGGACGTTATATCCTTCAAACCATGTCTCTAAGGGGCAAGGGCCTGTCTACTCTGCTGCCGTTACCTGCTGTCTCAAGACTCTAAAACCTAATGATACTTACTACTGCTGTGACAAGTCCATTTCCTGGACTTTATATCCTTCTACACAGGTCCCTAAGGGGCAAGGGCCTGTGTACTTTGCTGCCGTTACCTGCTGTCTCAAGACTCATAAACCTAATGATACTTACTACTACTACTACTGCTGTGTCAATTCAACTGCCGGACGTTATATCCTTCAACACAGGTCCCTAAGGGGCAAGGGCCTGTCTACTCTGCTGCCGTTACCTGCTGTTTCAATACTCTAAGACCTAATGATACTTACTACTGCTGTGACAAGTCCATTTCCTGGACGTTATATCCTTCAAACCATGTCCCTAAGGGGCAAGGGCCTGTCTACTCTGCTGCCGTTACCTGCTGTTTCAATACTCTAAGACCTAATGATACTTACTACTGCTGTGACAAGTCCATTTCCTGGACTTTATATCCTTCTACACAGGTCCCTAAGGGGCAAGGGCCTGTGTACTTTGCTGCCGTTACCTGCTGTCTCAAGACTCATAAACCTAATGATACTTACTACTACTACTACTGCTGTGTCAATTCAACTGCCGGACGTTATATCCTTCAACACAGGTCCCTAAGGGGCAAGGGCCTGTCTACTCTGCTGCCAATTACCTGTTGTGTCAAATATTATGATACTTACTTTGCTTCTGATGCTGCGACCAGTCAACTACCGGACATGATATCCCTCAACCAAGGTCTCTAGTGTGCGAGGACCTGTGTGTACTCTGCTGCCAATTACCTTTTGTGTCAAACCTTATGAG
Source organism: Hyperolius riggenbachi (assembly GCF_040937935.1). Classification (NCBI taxonomy): domain Eukaryota; kingdom Metazoa; phylum Chordata; class Amphibia; order Anura; family Hyperoliidae; genus Hyperolius; species Hyperolius riggenbachi. The sequence goes on from NC_090650.1 coordinate 434,447,919, forward strand.
ACGTACTTCTGCTGCTGAGCCTGTGACAATTCAACTACCGGACGTTGTGGTGCCTACAACAGACAAAAAAGTAATGCCAGGCAGGCAAGAGCCTAATGGTTGTCATCACCAGCCAGTTAGATATGCATTGTGCAATACATACAATACAACAAAGACCAGGTTTTTTTAAAAACTTTTATTGCAATTTGCAATAAGTTTTGTCAATTTTTTTTAAAAAAGGTACAAAACAAGAAACACAGGAAAACATAAAACTTTCCTTTCTTACAACAGAAAGAGTTTGCGAGAATTGTAGTTGGACGAGACAGGAAACTTCTGATGTCTACTACTCCATCAACATAACAGTGCATTGTCTATCAACTGGGAGGGGTGACCAGGACACAGGACAGTTGGCACTGTGTAACATAGTCCCTGGGCCAGATTTCTCAAAGCATTCCCGACAGTTTATTCTTCTAAAACTGTTCTAGCCAGTTGAAGAATAGTTCTGCATGATAGTAAGAAAATTCGCAAAGCCTATGTAATAGCGACAGTTTAGCGTGGATTTCTAGAGCTACACTACAGTTAAAAAGACTCTGAAGAGAAAAAAAAATATATGATATAATGAATTTGTAGTGTACTATGAATAATTACTAGAAGATTTGCAGAAAAGAAAATATTACCTTTTTTTTAGGTATATAGTTGTATTTATAACATTGGATCATTATACACTATGTTCAGATTACACATCACTCAGCATTCAGAATTCTTCTTTCCGAGCAGTCTGTGAACTACTGACCTCGCCTCTGGCAGAGAAATATTAAATAGTTCAATAACATTTCAGATAATAAAAGTCATAAAACAGCCCATTCCACGACTCTGAAAGCCGTAGAGATTAATGGCTTCTTTGCATAGAGATAACAACTGGAGTTTATTAACACTTCTTGTACTGGAAACAATTAGACTGATGTATCTGATCTTAACGTTTTATTTCTTAGCTGTACTACACATACAAATCATAATAGCATAATTTTTTTTCGCTTCAGTGTCTCTATTTGAAGGGGCAGTTTATTGATAATTACTATTTACATTAATCACATATCGGTTATTTTATATGGAGAGCTTATCTTTCTCCATCGACCTTGGCGTCAATTCACCAGAGGTTAACAACCTAAATATCTCTTGGGAGGTAATTAACCTCCTGTGATATCTCCAAGTAGCAATTATCCAGAAGTATCGGGGAAATTATCGATCGAGAGAAATGCAAGAGATAAATGTGAGATAAGTATGAGATAAATAAGTGATAGTTAGTAGTTAGTTTTTCCCCAAATCACATTTCACCAGGGAAGAAACGGTGTGTGGTCATTCGGAATTTTTACATCTCTTAACCCCCTGAATTAACCTGGAGATTTCGTGGTTTTCACACAGCAGCTGCTGCTGTGGAAGATGGAGCCTTTAGAGCTTACTCTGTTAGGCCTGATGCACACCAAAAACTGCTAGTATATTCGCAAAATGCTAGCAGATTTTGAAACGCTTTTTCTTGTTTTTCTGTAGCGTTTCAGCTAGCATTTTGCAGTTCTGTGGAGCCTTTTTGGTGTAGTAGATTTTCTGTATTGTTACAGTAAAGCTGTTACTGAACAGCTACTGTAACAAAAACCGCCTGACAAACCGCTGTGAAGTGCAGGTTTTCAGAGCGGTTTGCGTTTTTCCTATACTTAACATTGAGTCAGAAACGCATCCGCAATCCTAAATCTGCAGCAGCCCGGGAGTATGCGTTTATGCAAAACGCCTCCCACGCGTATCCGCAGCCGCAAGCGGATCGCAAAAAACGCAGCCGAACCGCTCTGGTGTGCACTAGGCCTTAGAGCTTGCTTCTATTATGAGGATACGAAGGCGCAGGAGGAGGGTCTGTTTAATCGCCCCTCGTATTTTTCGTGTGAGAACAGTTCGTGATAATTTTACTGAGACAAGAGGTAGTTAAGACGTTCAGAATCACTCGTGAATGATATGATTAATGATGTGATCCGGCAGTATAAGGCGGGAATACTCTGGTCATGTAGTGGTTACACTCTGCCTCCTACCCACAATGCTTCACTTTCATGCTTACAGAGCGGAGAAGTAACCCATGTAAATCATTAATACCGATTATTACCTAAATCTCTGCTTTCTCACACTTTCCTCATGCATATCTCTCCATTATCCCCTGCTATCGAACACTTTTCTCTCTGTCCTCTCACACTGGTGAATTGACTCCAGAGTGTTAAAATACCTCATGAGATAATCTACCTACCTTTTTTCTCTTAGTAAATCCTCTCTGGTGAATTGACGCCCTTGTGTTAAAAAAAGTAGATGCTATCACTTAGTTTTGCTTTGGCCGATGGCTCATTAGCATAGTATGCGACGACAGGCTTCAGCCTGCTTATAGGCTAGCAGACACTCCAGCTGATTTATAAGGCTGTCTCATACACCACAGAGAGCTGGGCTGTGTCATGCGCCGGACGGACTTCTCTGATAGCAGACACTCAAGCTGATAACGCTAACTCACTCACTACAGAGAGCTGCGGTTCTCTGTAACTAGATAAGTAAATAAACAAACATGCTTTTTCATAAGTACATAATTAGCCGACTGCTTTATCTATTCAATTAACTTGTTACAGAGAACTCAGAACAGCAGCTGTCTGTAGTGTGTGAGTCAGCGTTATAATAAATCAGCTGGAGTGTCTGCTATAAGCAGGCTGAAGCCCGTCGTCGTACAGTATGCTAATGAGCCAGCTCAACTCGCTGCCAAAGCAAAAATAAGTGATAGCAACAATTTTTTTTAACACAAGGTCTATGGAGAAAGATATGCTCTCCATATGAAGTAACTGATATGTGATTCATTTAAATAATAAAAATCAATAAACTGAACATTTAAGAAATGTGCAAATCCATTCCTTTAATGTTGCAGAAAAGTGCTCATTAGCAGTTCTACAGATAGTGTAGGCTAGATGTGATTTGTGAAGGGCTCCTCCCCTCTCAGTCAGAGTTTGCTGACAGCAGGTGTGTTGGTAGCCTTAGCCACAGCAATTTTCCGCACACATTGCACTGCCTGAGAGACCTTCCTATCTCCTTCTATTCCTTACAGTTTAAGAAGGAATCTTCATTATCTATTGATTTTTTTCGGCTGTCTGAGACAGTTCTGCAAGGATTTTTAAAAATAATACTAATATTTTGTTTAAAACGCTCTTGATAAATCTGGCCCCCTGTCACCTCAACAAAAGGTTGGCTGCCAACATAAAATCAACAATTTGCCTGCTCTTTTAAAACAGGGTGGGTAAGAGATTAGAGTGCACCTGTCTGTAATGTAATCTCAGTACAAATACAGCTGCTCTGTGAGGGCCTCAGAGGTTGTCTTAAGAGAATATTTGGATCAACAGCACTGTGAAGTAAAAAGAACACACAAGACAGGTCAGGGATCAAGTTATAGAAAAACGTAAAGCTGGTTTAGGCTACAAAAACATTTCCAAAGCCTTGAACATCCCACAGAGCACTGTTCAAGCAATCATTCAGAAATGGAAGGAGTATGGCACAACTGTAAACCTACTAAGACAAGGCCGTCCACCTAAACTCACAGGCCAAACAAGGAGAGCGCTGATCAGAAATGCAGTCAAGAGGCCCATGGTGACTCTGGATGAGCTGCAGAGATCTACAGCTCAGGTGGGAGACTCTGTCCATAGGACAACTATTAGTCATGCACTGCACAAAGTTGGCCTTTATGGTAGAGTGGCAAGAAGAAAGCCATTGTTAACAGAAAAGCATAAGAAGTCCAGTTTGCAGTTTGACACAAGCCATGTTGGGGGACACGGTAAACATGTGGAACAAGGTGCTCTGGTCAGAGGAGACCAAAATGGAACTTTTGGTCCAAAATGCAAAACGCTATGTGTGGCAGAAAACTAACACTGCACATCACTCTGACCACACCATCCCCACTGTCAAATATGGTGGTGGCAGCATCATGCTCTGGGGGTGCTTCTCTTCAGCAGGGACAGAGAAGCTGGTCAGAGTTGATGGGAAGATGGATGGTGCCAAATACAGGGCAAACTTGGAAGAAAACCTCTTGGACTCTGCAAAAGACTTGAGACTGGGGCGGAGGTTCACCTTTCAGCAGGACAATGACCCTAAACATAAAGGCAGGGCAACAATGGAATGGTTTCAAACAAAACATAACTATGTATTAGAAAGGCCCATCCAAAGTCCAGATCTAAATCCAATGTAGAATCAGTGGCAAGATCTGAAAAATGCTGTTCACACACGCTGTCCATCTAATCTGACTCCGGAGGACTCCAGGAGGACCCGCCTTACATCCTCCTTTTACCGGCAACCTGGGCAAAATACTCATGGAGCCGTTCTCCCTCCTCCCTGCAGGCCAGAATCCTCTGCCGTTGGTCCTCAATCTGTGCCTCCAGCTGTTGTTGCAGTTGCTCTATCTGCTGCTGAAAAGCAGCTTGTAGCTGCTGGAGGCGCGCTTCATATTCCACCCGCTGCTGCTGTACTTGTTGCTCAAGGGCAGCAACACGGGCGGTTACTTCAGAAGCTGTAAAAAACAAGATGTACAAAATTACAAAATTACACTATACATGGACATTGTACAATAACGTTTGATAAAAGTAAAAACAGTACAGTGTGGTACCGTATTAGCCATAAAAACAAGGAGTTTTGAAACAGGATGATAGCATTTATTGGCTGATTTTGAGAAAAATAACATGAGATTTTTCTAATTATAAAAAGGCTTCCTTGTACTTTTCCCTGACCAACACTGAAAACACGGCTTACAAACATTGACATTCACTGTATTAATGGGTGGCTTAAAGTCAGAAATGAGATTTAAAAAAGAGACAAAGTACATACATTGGATCATATCTGTACAACATGGTTAAAACCAGGACTCTTGTTTACAACTTCTCTTGCTGGTACAATGGCTTTTCAATATTACAATATTCTTTTTATTTTATTTTTAATTTTTCAATTCAATTTTTCTGTTATATGCTTGCGTTTGATGGTGTTTACTGTTTACTGTCACTATGCATTATTTTGTACTTGCATATGCTGGTTTGAAATGCCAGAATGCTCTTTAGTTTAAAATTAATGTGGCATGTGACTACTAGCCCAGTTAGTATTTCAACTTGGAATTTCCAATAGTTACCCATCATCATCACCAGAGTGTACTTTACGTTACATGAAGGGAACTGTTTAACTTATCAATTTAGCCCAGAGGCCAGGAAAAGTGTTCTGAGTAACAGTTAAGACATGTAAAAATACATTAATGTTTGCCGAAAAATTATTCAACTCTGTATGTCAGTGTACATAAAGTGTGGTTTTCATTTTTAGTCAGGAACCAGTCCGCCGAAGGCATTTTAAAATCCGAAAGCTCACTGTTTAATCATGTCTAAGTTTGACAATGAATGGTATCATCCAGATTCAAAAACAAAACTCCTGGTTTTACCTAAAGTAAAGAAAGAGTAATGAAATATGACTGCCAAAAGTAGTGCCTTGCAATCCACCCAAAAAAATCAAAAATGTATTAGAACTTGTTGTGGCTACAATGGATGTGAAATACCTTTATACTACCATTCCACACATGCATAGTACTGCAGCTTGTCAACATTTCTTCAAGTGATATGTTGCCCCATTATGTACATTTATTTATGGCCAAATTTGAATGAAGCTTCCTTTGAAGTTGTGAAATTAAAGCATGTCCTTACATTATATTAACAGATGATACACTAGTTTTACTATGGACATAATCACTGGCCGGAAGAAGTGTTCTAATTTGGAGGCAGGGTGATGTAGTGGTGGTTGGTGTGTTAGTGCTCTTGCTTTGCAACGATTCCAATCCCTTCAACATCGGGATGTAGTTCTTAAAGGGGGGACAGGCAAAAATGGCGCACAGCGCCAATAGTGTCAGAATGGCGCTGCATTACAACGATATTTAACGTTTTATATGTTCATTTTTTTTAGCAGGGATCGTGCTGGAGAGGCAGCGGGCTGGCAGCGGGGTCGGGCTGGAGAGGCAGCGGGCAGTAGGGGGTCGGGCTGGAGAGGCAGCGGGCAGTGGGCTGGCAGCGGTGTCAGGGTGGAGAGGCAGCGGGCTGGCAGCGGGGGTCGGGCTGAAGAGGCAGTGTGGTGGAGGGAGGATTACGCAGCATGTGTATATTGTGTATACATTACCTTGTCCCGGCCGGCGATCGCTCCTTCACTTCATAGCTTGCACGAGTTCTGCATCCAGCCAATCACCATGAGGAAACTGAAGCCGCATGGTGATTGGCTGGATGCAGAACTCGTGCAAGCTATGAAGTGAAGGAGCGATCGCCGGCCGGGACAAGGTAATGTATACACAATATACACATGCTGCGTAATCCTCCCTCCACCCCGCTGCCTCTTCAGCCCGACCCCCGCTGCCAGCCCGCTGCCTCTCCACCCTGACACCGCTGCCAGCCCACTGCCCGCTGCCTCTCCAGCCCGACCCCCGCTGCCAGCCCGACCCCCTCTGCTAGTTCCCTGCATTTTTCAATGGCGCACCATTCTGCTGTTTTATAAAACGCTATTTACCGTTTTAATGTATTTACATTAAAACGGTAAATAGCGTTTTATAATCGGCAGAACGGTGCGCCATTATTTCCTCCGCGCCATTTTTTACTGTATGCCTTAAAGGACCACAAGCGCAAAAAACAGTAGGCATTGAAAATCTGACATAACCGACAGATTTTGGGACAATCCATCTCCTCATAGGGTATTTCAAGGGTTTGCTTTGTTTTCAACTGCATTTCCTGAACATCTGATTAACTGAAAAATTAGCAAGAAATCAGCCGGCCTCACTAATCACTTGAACAGTCCACTGTATTATGTCAGTGACATTTTGCAAATGTTCAGGAAATGCTGTTGCAAACAAAGAAATCCCTGAGAATCCCCCTTAAAAACATGGACTGGCCCAAAACCTGTCATCTGTCCCATTTTAACTGCCAACTTTGTTCAAGATAGTGGTCCTTTAAGTTTTTACTTCTGTCAGAAGCTATGCTCCTGGGAGCAAAGAGACCATCTTCCCAATACACAACTATCCAGGCTCTCTTGCTGGCATGGGAACACTTTATCAAATTCCCGCCTAAGTCGTCCCTGACTCATAGTCCTACCATCTCTTTAAATGCCCTTAAAATCCTCAGCCCCCATTTGAACCTATCCGCATGGGATAAAGTTAAAATCACCTCACTAAACCAACTGTCACAAGGCTCTGAACTTAAAACATTTGAGGAATTACATAAAGAATTCCAATTACCATTCAACCAACTCTTTACCTACCATAGGATATATAGCCTGATCAAAAATAACACAATTAATATACCCCAGCTCAATAGTCATATCCTAATCCTAACAGCCATTAACAATAAAGGCCCCCCCCCCCCACACACACATTTTGGCCGGAGGTATCTCCACTTGGTATACGTCGATACTAGAAGTGAGTGATGCCTCACTGAAAAGATATGCTTTAGCCTGGTCCAATGACCTACAATCTAACATAACTGACCAGCATGTGCTCAGGACCACTTCTAAAAGCCTAAAACTCTCAAAGAACAACTCCCACTGTGAACTTTCACGTAAAGTTATTTTCAGGTGGTATCTGACCCCCAGAAGAATGGCCTCGTTCTCAGAGGATAACTCCCCCAACTGCTGGCATTGTAAGAACTCAGTGGGGACTCTACTCCACATGCTATGGGAGTGCCCTAATATTGCTCAGTTTTGGGACCATGTGGAACTCTTAGGGCTGGTTCAGATGGACGTTTGGAGGCGTTGCGTTCGTTGGCGTCGCTTTCAGCAGCGTTCGTGTGCGTTTGGATGCGGTTGCGTTTTTTCTTCCCCTAGGGGGACATTAGCCGTCGCGGTTAACCTCCCCTGGAAGCTACATGTAGCTTCCAGGGGCTCCTTGAACGCCAGGGAAAATCGGGACCCAAACGCCGCGTTTGTGTAAACGTGCTTGAAAGCTTGGTACAAACGCTCCCATTCACTTGAATGGGAGCGTTTAGCACCAAGCCCTGAACGCTGGCTGTAAACGCTCTGCAAACGTCCGTCTGAACCAGCCCTTAATTAATAGCTTTTTCCTTCCCTACTTACCGTCTTTCCCCTAAAGTAAGACCTACCCCGAAAGTAAGGCCTCCCTTATATTTCAAGCATGCTTGAAATATAAGGCCTACCCCGAAAATAAGGCCTAGCTGGGGGCGGGGCGCTGTGTGTATGGGGAGGTGCGTGGTCTCTTACCGCACCTCCCTTGTGGCTGCGTCCCCCTCCGTTCCTGGTAATTCCTCCGGTGGCGGCGGCATAGTAATCCATCTGTGAGGGCGCCCTGTGACCCTCACGCAGTACGCTAGGCCGGCTCTGCGCTGGCGCCCTCTTCCTGTCATCATGTGCGCCCGGCAGATGCGTCCCAGGCGCACATTGATTAATCAGTGTGCGCCTGGGACGCATCTGCCGGGCGCACATGATGACAGGAAGAGGGCGCCAGCGCAGAGCCGGCATAGCGTACTGCGTGAGGGTCACAGGGCGCCCTCACAGATGGATTACTATGCCGCCGCCACCGGAGGAATTATCAGGAACGGAGGGGGACGCAGCCACAAGGGAGGTGCGGTAAGAGACCACGCACCTCCCCATACACACAGCGTCTAGCCCCTCCCACCCCCGAAAATAAGCCCTAGCACACATTTCCTCCCCAAAAAGAATATAAGACAGTGTCTTATATTCGGGGAAAGACGGTACGTACGTCTATCAGCTAAATTAGCTTTACTCTTAGTAGGGCTAGAGGAGATCCCACTAAATTTGCAGCCCCAGGTTATGCATATCATTCTGTCGGCACTCTCCCAGATAACTAGCAATTGGAAATCGGCCGACTACCTATCTATTACCCAACTAATCTCCCTAGTAAACAGCAACCTGAATATGGAATATAAAATTAGACTAAGATCCTCAGTGGACCATAAGATCTTCACCCTTCCTAGTACCTGGTTGGAATACACTAACTAGAATCTCACTTCCAATATAGCTCCTGGTATACTATACACTATAAGTTAAGTAGGTAGTGTTACTTATGGTAGACTACTCAGACCTCGTCCGTCCTTCCCACAGGTGTTGTACTTTATACTCACTACAGCGACGAGCATTATGTAGACACTCTAGCACTGAAACAGGATCCCTGTAACCCTGTATCAAGGGCTAACCTTCGGGCCACTGAATTGATACAGTACATTGATGTCCGAGCCCTGGGGGTTACCTAGTATGGGTCAAGTTAAAACTCCCATGCTGGACTAAGCGCATAGGAGTGCTTCATGTATTACCTCCCTCTGTTCTTCATGGGAATAAGACAGACCAGGGGTGTTATTCATAGAATAGTTTGCAAGTGTATTTGAATGTATGATGAATATTATGCAGTCAGCTGTTTTCATTACTATGGAACTCTGTATTTGAAATGTAATAAAAAATTATGATGAAGAAAATTAATTTTACTTCGGTCTGTATTGTTTTCCTCCTAGCACTCATTCTTCCGCCCACATCCAAAACATCTACAACTAGTATACTTGGCTTCCCCCTGAATAGACCCTAGAGTACAATACGATACATACACTACACAATGGCTCCAAATCAATAAGCTGCATCAAACACTTATTAATGTATTTTGTTCTACAACAATAAATTTTACTTACACTCAGCTGTTTCAATGGCACCACTTTCTGGCCTGCCGGAGGAAAGTTGCCGTGGCTGGCGTCTGCGCAATCGCACAGAGATAGAGGCTAAGATAAAAAGAAGACATGGTATCATTCACCTTTTTTTTTTTTTTTTTGGGACTGTAAAAAAAAAAAAAAAATTCTATTCTGTACAAAAAAAACATTAAGTACTAATCTCCTAAGAGACGTAGCACTGTCATCTGATTAATGTTGCAACTTTGTTAAAAAAATACTTACATGCCACAGATCGGCTCCGGGAGCGCCTTCGCCCACGCTGCCGGCAGCGCCTTCGCCCACGCTGCCGGCTGCTACGGGGCCTTTGGCTGGTGCTGGGTCCAGCCTCATCATCAGCAGGGGGGGAGGCAGCAGCAGGATCCTCCTGAGTGGGGTCCACAATATTGCGGGAAGAGGGAGGAGCAGAGGCGGAACGGGCCCGCCTGCGTGCCTGAGACCGATCCACTAAAAAAGAATGTGAGATTGTTTTTAAAATTGTGAGTTACATACCCAATAGGAGAGACAATTTGTTAGACATGAAAATCGTAAGGATTTCCAAGGTTGAAAACACGTACACATCACGCTACATATATGAAAAACACATTATTTACTTACATTCCCGAAGCTGGTCTTTAATTCTCCTCACCGCACATGGTGTCTTCGACTTGAAGTCGCTCCACATGGTCTGGATCTTCTTGACCGACCATGTGCGGTGGTATCGGGTCTCAAGGTCCCGCTGTAGCTGGTCCAGGATAGCCCTCTTCTCCTCCCTCTTCCTCTTATCGTAGGCCCCTCGTAACATTGTCTGAAAAAAAAAAAACCAACAACAAAATTAATGATCTGCTAAAAGTAACCTTTACAATACCTACATCGCTTGCTATTGTACTAACATATGATAAGACTGATGAAAAGTCAATTTAATATTCAATTGACTTATCATCAGCAGTCTTATCAATTCCTTGAACAATAGAAGGAGATTTTCGGTAAGTTAATCGAAATCAAAGTTATGAGAGCCTAAAGGCCAGTACAAACGCTACACGGGAGGCAACGACGGGTCTGTAGTCACCTCCCGCTGGTCAGATTTTCCGTGGACAGTCCGACGTGTCTACAGGCTGTCGGCTGACTGATAAGGCTCTTTCTGAGGTTCTGAGCAATCCGCCCGGCGGCCTTTACAGACCGCTGTTGAGTGTTGACTTGAGTGTGTGTATGGGGCGTACAGTTGTGTAGTCTGAACATTAAGCCCTTCAATTGCAAAGCTTCATGGTACTATTAAAGTAGCTACAGATGCAGCATGCATTACACAGTCAAGCAAAATAAATTGAAAGTCATGGATTAATACAGTGAAGAAAAAAATAAATAAACTTACTTTAATAATCAAATTCTTTTCCCGCTTCCGCAGGCGTGCAGCGGAGGCAGCAGAGGCTGACGTCCTGCTCCTCCCACCATCACCATCACCACCACCACTCCCACCGGCTTCAGCAGCATCTGCCATGTTCGTACAACTCTATGAATAATAACATTGCAAAATATCAAATATATTTTTTCACATACGAGAAATTATTTATGATCAAAACATGTATAATTGCAATGAGTTTGCTGTTTTGAGGCAAACACAGCGACATAGCGTTCTATACTCTGTACAATGACTATTGTGTAAATGGCTATCTAGTTACAAATCATCTGATTAATAGTAATACGGAAGTGGATATCTAATACTTTCATATACTTCTGAAGTGCTAGAAATTCCTGATGTACTTGCTAGGGAGCAGTAATGAATAAGAAAATTACCATTTTGGCGGAAGACAGCGCTGCTTCCGCCTCTGGGAACACGGAGAGAGCGTTGGTGTCATCTGGAGCTGGCAGCGTGCGGCGTTCTGGATTGTCCACGCTGCATAGGAGGAGCGTGGACAATCTAGGGCACATCTGCTACCAATCAGACTGCACTTTGTGGCCACATCTGCGACCAATCAGACTACACTTTCTGGGCACAGCTGCGACCAATCAGACTGCACTTTGTGCACACATCTGCGACCAATCAGACTGCACTTTCTGGGCACAGCTGTGACCAATCAGACTGCACTTTGTGGACACAGCTGCGAACAATCAGACTGCACTTTCTGGGCACAGCTGTGACCAATCAGACTGCACTTTGTGGACACAGCTGTGACCAATCAGACTGCACTTTGTGGACACAGCTGCGAACAATCAGACTGCACTTAGTGGGCAAAGCTGCGAACAATAAGACTGCACTTTGTGGCCAGATCTGCGACCAATCAGACTGCACTTTGTGGACACATCTGCGACCAATCAGAATGCACTTTGTGGACACCTCTGCAACCAATCAGACTGCACTTTCTGGGCACAGCTGCGACCAATCAGACTGCACTTTCTGGGCACAGCTGCGACCAATCAGACTGCACTTTCTGGGCACAGCTGCGACCAATCAGACTGCACTTTGTGCACACATCTGCGACCAATCAGACTGCACTTTGTGGCACATCTGCAACCAATCAAACTGCACTTTGTGGACACATCTGCGACCAATCAGACTGCACTTTCTGGGCACAGCTGTGACCAATCAGACTGCACTTTGTGCACACATCTGCGACCAATCAGACTGCACTTTGTGGCACATCTGCAACCAATCAAACTGCACTTTGTGGACACATCTGCGACCAATCAGACTGCACTTTCTGGGCACAGCTGCGACCAATCAGACTGCACTTTCTGGGCACAGCTGCGACCAATCAGACTGCACTTTGTGGACACAGCTGCGAACAATAAGACTGCACTTTGTGGCCACATCTGCGACCAATCAGAATGCACTTTGTGGACACATCTGCGACCAATCAGAATGCACTTTATGGACACATCTGCGACCAATCAGAATGCACTTTGTGGACACCTCTGCAACCAATCAGACTGCACTTTCTGGGCACAGCTGCGACCAATCAGACTGCACTTTCTGGGCACAGCTGCGACCAATCAGACTGCACTTTGTGCACACATCTGCGACCAATCAGACTGCACTTTGTGGCACATCTGCAACCAATCAAACTGCACTTTGTGGACACATCTGCGACCAATCAGACTGCACTTTCTGGGCACAGCTGTGACCAATCAGACTGCACTTTGTGCACACATCTGCGACCAATCAGACTGCACTTTGTGGCACATCTGCAACCAATCAAACTGCACTTTGTGGACACATCTGCGACCAATCAGACTGCACTTTCTGGGCACAGCTGCGACCAATCAGACTGCACTTTCTGGGCACAGCTGCGACCAATCAGACTGCACTTTCTGGGCACAGCTGCGACCAATCAGACTGCACTTTGTGCACACATCTGCGACCAATCAGACTGCACTTTGTGGCACATCTGCAACCAATCAAACTGCACTTTGTGGACACATCTGCGACCAATCAGACTGCACTTTCTGGGCACAGCTGTGACCAATCAGACTGCACTTTGTGCACACATCTGCGACCAATCAGACTGCACTTTGTGGCACATCTGCAACCAATCAAACTGCACTTTGTGGACACATCTGCGACCAATCAGACTGCACTTTCTGGGCACAGCTGCGACCAATCAGACTGCACTTTCTGGGCACAGCTGCGACCAATCAGACTGCACTTTGTGGACACAGCTGCGAACAATAAGACTGCACTTTGTGGCCACATCTGCGACCAATCAGAATGCACTTTGTGGACACATCTGCGACCAATCAGAATGCACTTTATGGACACATCTGCGACCAATCAGAATGCACTTTGTGGACACCTCTGCAACCAATCAGACTGCACTTTCTGGGCACAGCTGCGACCAATCAGACTGCACTTTCTGGGCACAGCTGCGACCAATCAGACTGCACTTTGTGCACACATCTGCGACCAATCAGACTGCACTTTGTGGCACATCTGCAACCAATCAAACTGCACTTTGTGGACACATCTGCGACCAATCAGACTGCACTTTCTGGGCACAGCTGTGACCAATCAGACTGCACTTTGTGCACACATCTGCGACCAATCAGACTGCACTTTGTGGCACATCTGCAACCAATCAAACTGCACTTTGTGGACACATCTGCGACCAATCAGACTGCACTTTCTGGGCACAGCTGCGACCAATCAGACTGCACTTTCTGGGCACAGCTGCGACCAATCAGACTGCACTTTGTGGACACAGCTGCGAACAATAAGACTGCACTTTGTGGCCACATCTGCGACCAATCAGAATGCACTTTGTGGACACATCTGCGACCAATCAGAATGCACTTTATGGACACATCTGCGACCAATCAGAATGCACTTTGTGGACACCTCTGCAACCAATCAGACTGCACTTTCTGGGCACAGCTGCGACCAATCAGACTGCACTTTCTGGGCACAGCTGCGACCAATCAGACTGCACTTTGTGCACACATCTGCGACCAATCAGACTGCACTTTGTGGCACATCTGCAACCAATCAAACTGCACTTTGTGGACACATCTGCGACCAATCAGACTGCACTTTCTGGGCACAGCTGTGACCAATCAGACTGCACTTTGTGCACACATCTGCGACCAATCAGACTGCACTTTGTGGCACATCTGCAACCAATCAAACTGCACTTTGTGGACACATCTGCGACCAATCAGACTGCACTTTCTGGGCACAGCTGCGACCAATCAGACTGCACTTTCTGGGCACAGCTGCGACCAATCAGACTGCACTTTGTGGACACAGCTGCGAACAATAAGACTGCACTTTGTGGCCACATCTGCGACCAATCAGAATGCACTTTGTGGACACATCTGCGACCAATCAGAATGCACTTTATGGACACATCTGCGACCAATCTGACTGCACTTTGTGGGCACAGCTGCGACCAATCTGACTGCACTTTGTGGGCACAGCTGCGACCAATCTGACTGCACTTTGTGGGCACAGCTGCGACCAATCAGACTGCACTTTGTGGGCACAGCTGCGACCAATCAGACTGCACTTTGTGGGCACAGCTGCGACCAATCAGACTGCACTTTGTGCACACATCTGCGACCAATCAGACTGCACTTTGTGGCACATCTGCAACCAATCAAACTGCACTTTGTGGACACATCTGCGACCAATCAGACTGCACTTTCTGGGCACATCTGCGACCAATCAGACTGCACTTTCTGGGCACAGCTGCGACCAATCAGACTGCACTTTGTGGACACAGCTGCAAACAATAAGACTGCACTTTGTGGGCACATCTGCGACCAATCAGACTGCACTTTGTGCACACATCTGCGACCAATCAGACTGCACTTTGTGGCACATCTGCAACCAATCAAACTGCACTTTGTGGACACATCTGCGACCAATCAGACTGCACTTTCTGGGCACAGCTGCGACCAATCAGACTGCACTTTCTGGGCACAGCTGCGACCAATCAGACTGCACTTTGTGGACACAGCTGCGAACAATAAGACTGCACTTTGTGGCCACATCTGCGACCAATCAGAATGCACTTTGTGGACACATCTGCGACCAATCAGAATGCACTTTATGGACACATCTGCGACCAATCTGACTGCACTTTGTGGGCACAGCTGCGACCAATCTGACTGCACTTTCTGGGCACAGCTGTGACCAATCAGACTGCACTTTGTGGACACAGCTGCGAACAATCAGACTGCACTTAGTGGGCAAAGCTGCGAACAATAAGACTGCACTTTGTGGCCAGATCTGCGACCAATCAGAATGCACTTTGTGGACACATCTGCGACCAATCAGAATGCACTTTGTGGACACCTCTGCAACCAATCAGACTGCACTTTCTGGGCACAGCTGCGACCAATCAGACTGCACTTTCTGGGCACAGCTGTGACCAATCAGACTGCACTTTGTGCACACATCTGCGACCAATCAGACTGCACTTTGTGGCACATCTGCAACCAATCAAACTGCACTTTGTGGACACATCTGCGACCAATCAGACTGCACTTTCTGGGCACAGCTGTGACCAATCAGACTGCACTTTGTGCACACATCTGCGACCAATCAGACTGCACTTTGTGGACACAGCTGCGAACAATAAGACTGCACTTTGTGGCCACATCTGCGACCAATCAGAATGCACTTTGTGGACACATCTGCGACCAATCAGAATGCACTTTATGGACACATCTGCGACCAATCTGACTGCACTTTGTGGGCACAGCTGCGACCAATCTGACTGCACTTTGTGGGCACAGCTGCGACCAATCAGACTGCACTTTGTGGGCACAGCTGCGACCAATCTGACTGCACTTTGTGGGCACAGCTGCGACCAATCAGACTGCACTTTGTGGGCACAGCTGCGACCAATCAGACTGCACTTTGTGGGCACAGCTGCGACCAATCAGACTGCACTTTGTGGGCACAGCTGCGACCAATCAGAATGCACTTTGTGCACACATCTGCGACCAATCAGACTGCACTTTGTGGACACATCTGCGACCAATCAGACTGCACTTTCTGGGCACATCTGCGACCAATCAGACTGCACTTTCTGGGCACAGCTGCGACCAATCAGACTGCACTTTGTGGACACAGCTGCAAACAATAAGACTGCACTTTGTGGCCACATCTGCGACCAATCAGAATGCACTTTGTGGACACATCTGCGACCAATCAGAATGCACTTTATGGACACATCTGCGACCAATCTGACTGCACTTTGTGGGCACAGCTGCGACCAATCAGACTGCACTTTGTGCACACATCTGCGACCAATCAGACTGCACTTTGTGTCACATCTGCAACCAATCAAACTGCACTTTGTGGACACATCTGCGAACAATAAGACTGCAATTTGTGGCCACATCTGCGACCAATCAGACTGCACTTAGTGGGCACAGCTGCGACCAATCAGACTGCACTTAGTGGGCAAAGCTGCAACCAATCAGACTGCACTTTGTGGACACATCTGCGACCAATCAGACTGCACTTTGTGGCACATCTGCAACCAATCAAACTGCACTTTGTGGACACATCTGCGACCAATCAGACTGCACTTTCTGGGCACAGCTGTGACCAATCAGACTGCACTTTGTGGACACAGCTGCGAACAATCAGACTGCACTTAGTGGGCAAAGCTGCGAACAATAAGACTGCACTTTGTGGCCAGATCTGCGACCAATCAGAATGCACTTTGTGGACACATCTGCGACCAATCAGAATGCACTTTGTGGACACCTCTGCAACCAATCAGACTGCACTTTCTGGGCACAGCTGCGACCAATCAGACTGCACTTTCTGGGCACAGCTGCGACCAATCAGACTGCACTTTGTGCACACATCTGCGACCAATCAGACTGCACTTTGTGGCACATCTGCAACCAATCAAACTGCACTTTGTGGACACATCTGCGACCAATCAGACTGCACTTTCTGGGCACAGCTGTGACCAATCAGACTGCACTTTGTGGACACAGCTGCGAACAATCAGACTGCACTTAGTGGGCAAAGCTGCGAACAATAAGACTGCACTTTGTGGCCAGATCTGCGACCAATCAGAATGCACTTTGTGGACACATCTGCGACCAATCAGAATGCACTTTCTGGACACCTCTGCAACCAATCAGACTGCACTTTCTGGGCACAGCTGCGACCAATCAGACTGCACTTTCTGGGCACAGCTGCGACCAATCAGACTGCACTTTGTGCACACATCTGCGACCAATCAGACTGCACTTTCTGGGCACAGCTGTGACCAATCAGACTGCACTTTGTGGACACAGCTGCGAACAATCAGACTGCACTTAGTGGGCAAAGCTGCGAACAATAAGACTGCACTTTGTGGCCAGATCTGCGACCAATCAGACTGCACTTTGTGGCACATCTGCAACCAATCAAACTGCACTTTGTGGACACATCTGCGACCAATCAGACTGCACTTTCTGGGCACAGCTGTGACCAATCAGACTGCACTTTGTGCACACATCTGCGACCAATCAGACTGCACTTTGTGGCACATCTGCAACCAATCAAACTGCACTTTGTGGACACATCTGCGACCAATCAGACTGCACTTTCTGGGCACAGCTGCGACCAATCAGACTGCACTTTCTGGGCACAGCTGCGACCAATCAGACTGCACTTTGTGGACACAGCTGCGAACAATAAGACTGCACTTTGTGGCCACATCTGCGACCAATCAGAATGCACTTTGTGGACACATCTGCGACCAATCAGAATGCACTTTATGGACACATCTGCGACCAATCTGACTGCACTTTGTGGGCACAGCTGCGACCAATCTGACTGCACTTTGTGGGCACAGCTGCGACCAATCTGACTGCACTTTGTGGGCACAGCTGCGACCAATCAGACTGCACTTTGTGGGCACAGCTGCGACCAATCAGACTGCACTTTGTGGGCACAGCTGCGACCAATCTGACTGCACTTTGTGGGCACAGCTGCGACCAATCAGACTGCACTTTGTGGGCACAGCTGCGACCAATCAGACTGCACTTTGTGGGCACAGCTGCGACCAATCAGACTGCACTTTGTGGGCACAGCTGCGACCAATCAGAATGCACTTTATGGACACATCTGCGACCAATCGGACTTTACTTTGTGGGCACATCTGCGACCAATCAGACTGCACTTTGTGGGCACAGCTGCGACTAATCAGTCTGCACTTTGTTCCAACATTTCAGCATACCCGACAAAATAGCATACAAATGAAATTGAACACGTGCAAAGTCATGCAAGTCATACATTAACCCCATAATGCCCATCAGCAGCACTAACCCTTGCAACCCAATTTAGATTCCTGGGTCCAACTCCTAACACTGGCCCTCCTCCACCATGTGGTCTGGAATAAAAACCGCGCTACATGCCCACGAAGGTAACTTCATGCACAGAAAGTGCATGCCACAAATCTCCATCAAATGCAACATGATGCTATCCTATTCCTAATCAAATGACTGACAGGTCAGTGTCAAACACACAAATATGGTAACTTGTTTTTCTAACCTAAAAAAAAGGAATAATTGCATTCATCATTAAACATAATAAACATCTATGTAAACAAATATATGTACATATTATTCACTTACCTCAATAGCAGGTGCAATCTGCTCCTCCAGGTCTCTCTGCCTCACCAGACTCCACAACAAGTTCCTGGAAGTGAGCAAACCACGGAATTCCTCCAGGGATCCGCCCCCCAGTGTATCATTGGGAAAAAAAAACGGAATTCCGGAAAAATGGGCGGAAACTGACGAAAGCACGCTGTTATCACAAATTTAAACCATACACAAAAACTTTATTCAATGAGCAAAAAGACGGAATGAACAACGCTAACGTAATTTACGGAAGTCCGTAATAAAAATACGGAAACATACACTCGGAAAATTCCGGAATATAGCCGGAATACCGCGGAAACCCTCCGGAATACCGCGGAAACCATCCGGAATACCGCGGAATGACCCGGTAACGGAATTCCGGAGCGGCGGTATGCGGAATTTACCGCGGTACACGGATTTGCAATTCCGAGCAACCCTACCGGGTATGTATTTGGCTGGTGTTTGATCTACCCACTTTTTCTAACCCTAACACACAATTACTCAATGACCAAGTTTGTGAGCTTTGCGGTCTTTGGTATCAATAATTTGCATTGAAATGAAAAAATCTGATTGGCTGTTTGTGGCTCCACCCCCTTTTCTGAATTTGAACCCTAGTCACCCAATGACCAACTGCATCAGGTTTGAGGCCTGTGCCATTAACAGTGCAAGAATGGCAGCGATTAAATATTCCCCTTGAAAAGCATTAGGTGAAGTTTGATTCACTTTTGTAGGCTCCACCCACTTTTCTGAATATTAATCCCAGTCACCCAGTGACCAACTGTGCAAAGTTTAAAAACCCTGCCATTAACAGTGTAAGAATGGCTGCAGTTTTCATTTTCCCAGTGAAATTTGTATTTGTCTCCACCCACTGATGGCCCAGCATTGCCCGTGTATGTATTTGACTGGTGTTGGCTCCGCCCACTTTCTAACCCGAACACACAAACACTCAATGACCAAGTTTGTGAGCTTTGGGGTCCTTGGCATCAATAATTTGTATATTCCCATAGAAATGAAACAAATCAGATTGGCTGTTTGTGGCTTCACCCCCTCTCCAGCATTTTTGAACCCCAGTCACCCAATGACCAACTGTAGCTGGTTTGAGGCATCTGCTATTAAGAGTGTAAAAATGGCAGCAATTTAAATATTCCACTTGAAAATCAACAGGTGAATTTTGATTGGCTATTATAGGCTTCACCCACTTCCCTGAATATTACATAGTTATTTTGGTTGAAAAAGACATACGTCCATCGAGTTCAACCAGATTATTAATCTCAGTCACTCAGTGACCATCTGGGCAAAGTTTGGGAACCCTGAAATAAACAGTGTAAGAAGGGCTGCAGTTTACACTTTCCCAGTGAAATTTGTTTTTGTCTCCGCCCACTTTTTGTAACCTGGACACAAAGTCACTACTCAATGACCAAGATTGTGAGCTTTGGGGTCCTTGGCATCAATAAATTGTATTTTCCCATGAAATGAAACAAATCTGATTCACTGTTTGCGACTCTGTCCCCTTTTCTGAATTTGAACCCCAGTGACCCAATGACTAACTGTAGCAGGTTTGAGGCTTGTGCCATTAACAGTGCAAGAATGGCAGCAATTTTAATATTCTCCTTGAAAAGCGACATGTGATTTTTGATTGGCATTTTTAGGCTCCACCCACTTTTCTGAATATTAATCCCAGTCACCCAGTAACCAGCTATGCTACCGTATATACCCATGTATAAGCCGACCCCCCAACTTTTACCTAAAAAACGTGGGGAAAATGACTGACTCATGCATAAGCCGGGGGAGGCAATGCATAGATCTAAGACCATTGTTCCATTTGTCATACACTACACAACAAGCACCCAATCCAGCATATGTGGCGTGGTTTAGGAGGATATGTGGCCATGACTGTGCCCCTGCTCCCCTTTCAAAGCAAAATGGAAATTATAGTTGTGTACCTCTCGGCCAAAGTAAACCACTGTACTATATAGTGCTGTGTGATTAGGGCACATATGTAGCCATGACTGTGTCCCCGTCCCCTCTCCAGGGCAGAGCAATATGTAAATAAAAACGTGCATTTTAGCCAGAGTATCCCCCTCTACACAATAATGAATGTATAGGGCACTTATGCAGCCACGGCAGTCCCGTCCCCACTCCAAAGCAGAGCAGCATGTAAATAAAACGTGCGTGCTAACCAGAGTATCCCCCTCTACACAATAATGAATTTATAGGGCACATATATAGCCATGAGGGTTTCCCCTGCCCCCCTCCAGAGCGGAGTAGTACTTAAACCCATTCAGGTTCCGTCGTTTTCACGTGAGAAATGTTCACCTCCCATTCATTAGCCTATAACTTTATCACTACTTATCACAATGCACTGATCTAAATCTTGTTTTTTCCGCCACCAATTAGGCTTTCTTTGGGGGGTACATTTTGCTAAGAGCCACTTTACTGTAAATGCATTTTAACAGGAAGAAAAAGAAAAAAATGGAAAAATTCATTATTTCTCAGTTTTTAGCCATTATAGTTTTAAAATAATACATGCCTCCATAATTAAAACTCACGTATTGTATTTGCCCATATGTCCCGGTTATTACACCGTTAAAATTATGTCCCTATCACAATGTATGGCGACAATATTTTATTTGGAAATAAAGGTGCATTTTTTCCATTTTGCATCTATCACTATTTACAAGTTTAAAATAAAAAAAATATAGAAATATTTCATCTTTACATTGATATTTAAAAAGTTTAGACCCTTAGGTAAATATTTACATGTTTTTTTTTTTTATTGTAATGGTTTTTTTTTTTTATAGTAAACATTTTATTTGGGTAGTTTTGGGAGGGTGGGAGGTAAACAATACATTTATACTGTAAATGTGTGTTAATTTGTATTTTTTTTTTCTTACAGGTGTAGTATTACTTTTTGGCCACAAGATGGCGGCCATGAGTTTGTTTACATGACGTCACTCTAAGCGTAACACACGCTTAGAGTGACTCATCGGAGAGGGAACGGCCAGAAAAGGCGCAGCTTCCGAGAGAAGCTGTCGCTTTTTCAGCGGGGGAGAGGAATCAATGATCGGGCACCATAGCCCGATTCATTGATTCCCTGGCTACCGAATCCGCGGCCGGGAGTGCGCGTGCATGCGCGCGCGATCGGCCGCGGTAGCGCGCATGGTTCCTGGACGTAGAAACTACGGGGAAGGGAGCGGAGCAGGTAAATTCAGAGGGGAGGGGGATCTGGAGGCTGCATCACCTACACACTGCCTAACCTGTCCTGTGGCCCCTACACACTGACTAACCTGTCCTGTGGCCCCTACACACTGCGTAACCTGCCCTGTGGCCTCTACGCACTGCCTAACCTGTCCTGTGGCCCCTACGCACTGCCTAACCTGTCCTGTGGCCCCTAAGCAATGCCTAACCCGTCCTGTGGCCCCTACGCACTGCCTAACCCGTCCTGTGGCCCCTACGCACTGCCTAACCCGTCCTGTGGCCCCTACGCACTGCCTAACCCGTCCTGTGGCCCCTACGCACTGCCTAACCTGTCCTGTGGCCCCTACGCACTGCCTAACCCGTCCTGTGGCCCTTACGCACTGCCTAACCTGTTCTGTGGCCTCTACGCACTACCTAACCTGTCCTGTGGCCCCTATGCACTGCCTAACCTGTCCTGTGGCCCCTATGCACTGCCTAACCCGTCCTGTGGCCCCTACGCACTGCCTAACCCGTCCTGTGGCCCCTACGCACTGCCTAACCTGTCCTGTGGCCCCTACACACTGCCTAACCTGTCCTGTGGCCCCTACACACTGCCTAACCTGTCCTGTGGCCCCTATACACTGCCTGACCTATACTGTGGCACATATACACTGCCTATCCTGTCCTGTGGAACCTATAGCTGGCTAAACTATACTGGGGACACCTATATGTGGCTACCCATACTGGGGGAACTCATCATCAGTGTGCTGATCCATCGTTGTGTATTTAAAATCGTGAATCGAATCGAATCCAAATCGCAATTTGACAGAAATCGTGCAATTCAATCTTTTCCTAAAATCGTTCAGGCCTACCTGTATGCTTCTCCCTATCAGTGATTAGGTTAGAACTATACCCAGTCCTAAACAAACTTGGATCACATTTTTAAATGTTATTAATTGTTCTATCTATATGATATGATTTCTAAATAAAAAATTTCATTATTTACATGACTTATTGTGTCATTTTTCATTTGGGTTGCAAGCAGGCGTGGCGAGCAGAGAATAACTCACCTGACTTCCGCGTTCCAAGCGCTGGTGCCCAGCGTCCCCGTCGTCACAGGTCTCCGCCTTCAATGCCACTCACTGTGCTTCCTAATTAGCGGACACGGATCCTGTGGCACATGAAGGTGACGCTGCACTCCAGCACCTGGTCATGCAAGAGTTAGGTAAGCTATTCCCCGCCCACCCGACGGGCCTTCCTGCCGCCCACATATCTGGAGGGGGGAAAGTGTAGAAGGAGGTGTCCCAGGTGAGGGGGGGGGGGTTTCTGGCACCCCCTCCCCATCGCTGCCCCTCCTTCTTGCGCTGCTTCCCCCTCCTGGGACAACTAAACTAGCTACACTGGAGGCAACTATACTACCTTCACTGGGGACAACTATACTACCTATACTGGGAGCAACTATACTACCTACACTGGAGGCAACTATACTAGCTTCACTGGGGGCAACTATACTACCTTCACTGGGGGCAACTATACTACCTATACTGGGAGCAACTATACTACCTACACTGGAGGCAACTATTTTAGCTACACCGGGGGCAACTATACTACATACACTGGGAGCAACTATACTAGCTATACTGGGGAAACTATACTACCTACACTGAGGGCAACTATACTAGCTATACTGGGGCAACTATACTACCTACACTGAGGGCAACTATACTAGCTATACTGGGGTAACTATACTAGCTACACTAGGGGCAACTATACTAGCTACACTTGGGGCAACTATACTAGCTAGCTATACTGGGGCAACTATACTATGAGCAACTATACTACCTATACTGGGGGCCACTATACTAGCTATACTGGGCCAACTATATTACCTATACTTGGGGCGTCTATACCTCACATTACCTTTTTTGGTGGAGGTGTCATAATGCCCAGCACAGGGTGTCAAATGCCCTAGGTATGCCACTGAGTATGAGAATGGAAAATAAGCCTAGCTATACTACAGAATTCTACAGTTGATTGTGTTGTTCCTGCCCTGAGTCTTTCTCACCAGTCCACCACCACCTCGCTAGTGCTTGGGGAAAATACAGCACAACATGACCTGGATGGAGCAGGGAAAGGTGGCAGGGATGCTCAAATCCGAATTTGGGTGAATACGGATAGTTGCTATCCGGATTTCTCCCAGTAAACCTGTGCGGGGTGGGCGGGGCGGTCAAGCTTACCTCTCTGACGTCTTCTTCGGTCCCTCCCTCGGCACCTCCCACGATGCGGTCCACGCGCATCACGCGAATACAAACACTTTCTCCTTCAACCCAGAAGGAGGAAGTGTTTGTACTCACGTGACCGCAGCATGGACCGCATCGTGGGAGGTGCCGAGGGATGGACGAAGAAGACGTCAGACAGGTAAGCTTGATCGCCCCGCCCACCCCGCACAGGTTTACTGGGAGAAATCCGGATAGCAACTATCCGTATTCACCCAAATTCGGATTTGAGCATCCCTGAAAGGTGGTATAACACTTACCTGCATTCTCTCCACTAGAGGCACTCTTCCAGTGGGGGGAGGGGAGACCCCCATATGGTGAGCTCTATTGAGAGGCCTCAATTTAGGGGGTACCATTTAGGAGATGCTATAATGTGGGGCATTATGAACTGGGGACCCTATCGGGGTACTACATGGGAGGGGCAGTATAAATCTGAGGCACTAGAATAAGGCACGATAAAGACACACTGTGAGGGGCCCTGAAAAACTTCAGACGTCACCTTAAATGAAGGGGCTATAATTAAGGAGGGGGGGACTATAAGAGGAGACTCTATAATGGAAACAACAAAAGTGAAAATCATGGAATTGGAATCAAGAGCATAGAGGACAGGATAGAAGCTAAACGTGGGAGCTTTTACAACAGATACACTGTTTCAGCTACCTTCATAACCACACCCCTTTATAGACCACACCCCCTGCAAGTGCAAAAAGATATGCAATGCATAGAAAATGTACCGGTGCCTTTATTTCAAAATAAAATCCATCACCATACACTGCAGCAGCTCCATCATGTATGAGCTGTGATAATCAGGATATAATAACTGGATACAATCTGTCATTTCATCTGATTGTTTTACATATATAACAGGTGAAAACTTAGAAAAGGTGTATGTTGTATCTTCTTTCATTTCCCCCCCCCCCCCCCCCCAAAAAAAATTAAAATAATTTTCCCCAAAAAATCTCCACCACAAAAAGTGTAAGTTGTGTAGAGCAGCCATTCTGTGTGTCAGTAGCAGTTATTATGTGTGTCAGTTAGCAGCCATTCTTTGTGTCAGCAGCCATTCTATGTGTCAGTTAGCAGCTATAAGCGGTGATGAAGTTGTGGCTGAAGCAATAGGGACAGAGCTGAGATGTGACAACTACTCTGGGCCAGAAGGTGACAACAGCCTCTAGATGTGACGTGGTGACTGCACAGCTCATTCACAGTTTCTATACACATATCAAACGGATCCATCTGAAAATGGCGCCTGCGAATAATGGCACATGGTGTTGCCGCTAATCCGTTTGTCGCTTATCGCTATTTAACATTAAAGCCTTATCGTTATTTAGCTCTGTTTATTTTATTGAAAATTAGCGTTAACATGCAGAACCCTCTCTGTACCTATCCCTAACCCCTAGACCCCCCCCCCCCTGGTGGTGCCTAACCCTAACCACTTCCCTGGTGGTGCCTAACCCTAACCACCCCCCCCCTGGTGGTGCCTAACCCTAACCACCCCCATGGTGGTGCCTAACCCTAACCACCCTCCTGGTGGTGCCTAACCCTAACCACCCCCGTGGTGGTGCCTAACCCTAAGATCCCCTGGTGGTGCCTAACCCTAAGCACCCCCCTGGTGGTGCCTAACCCTAACCACCCCCGTGGTGGTGCCTAACCCTAAGATCCCCTGGTGGTGCCTAACCCTAAGCACCCCCATGGTGGTGCCTAACCCTAACCACCCCCCTGGTGGTGCCTAACCCTAACCACCCCCCTGGTGGTGCCTAACCCTAAATCTCCCCTGGTGGTGCCTAACCCTAACCACCCCCTGGTGGTGCCTAACCCTAACCACCCCCCTGGTGGTGCCTAACCCTAAATCTCCCCTGGTGGTGCCTAACCTTAACCTTGACAGTGTTACATTAAATCCATTCACCGTTTTGCAGTTAAATAACGTCTGCAGTTTGGCTTATGTAGGGCGCTATTGATAAATAACGTTAGTGTGTGCCACTATTGATAAATAACGTTAGTGTGTGCCACTATTGATAAATAACGTTAGTGTGTGCCACTATTGATAAATAACGTTAGTGTGTGCCACTATTGATAAATAACGTTAGTGTGTGCCATTATTGATAAATAACGTTAGTGTGTGCCACTATTGATAAATAACGTTAGTGTGTGCAGTTTTTCTTCTTTTTTCCCTGTGCGCCATTATTATGCAGTACTAACGATAAATAGCGATAAGCGTATCTTTTTAATGCGGCGCCATTTTTATGCATAGGCGCTGTGCGCCATTATTCACTGATCCGTATCAAACAACATTATCCCTCTATCTCTGTCCTTTCCTTGTACATATATATTAAATCCAGTGATGTCATATTGCCTTCCCTCTGCTGTTCACAGCTTGTGGGAGTTTAACAAACTTCAGTGTTCACATCCTGTGGGAGTGGCCACTAATCTACACAAACATCCCCCTTACACACATGTGTGAAATCTTTACACAACACTCTTCTCCAATACACTTTCATCCACCCCCCTTGTAACATGAACACACAACCCCATGTCTCTTACATCCCTCCATCACTCCACATCCCGCCGCCATGCACAGTGTGCCACTACCCTTTAGGCCCGGTTTACATTGTATTTTAGAACCGGATCGTACCCATCCATTGTCCGTTCCGCTGAACATACAAAAAAATGCTTCAGGAGATAATTTTCCGGACCGTTGTGCCCAGCGGACTGGAAACGGAAGGTTTTGCAGTGAAATAGGAACCAATGGTAAAAGGACGTTTACAGCACACAAGCTGCAAAAACGGACCGTTTGGCCAGATCCGTATGGCCGGCTCCACAACAAAACGCCTGAGCTCACTGATGCAGTTGTTCTGTCCGCTTTTCAGCATCTCTAACATTGCTGTTTAACTGAAAAACGGACACAACTGCGTCAGTGGGCTCAGGCCCTTAGGGCCCTTTTACACTTAATCAGTTGCTCTCATTTATAACTGAAAGAAACTGATTTTCAAAGTAATGCCCATGTTTTCCTATGGCACCTTTCCCACTTAACGCGTTTTAACTGAAATCTTTTTCACAATGCACTGCTATGGGAAAAACACGTACCAACGCGCACTAGTGCATACTAACGCACACTAACTGATTACGTGTAAATGGGGCCTAATGTGAACCGGGCCTTATATCTTACCCTCCTCCCACCCATATGACATATATTAATAGTGGTCTAGTACCGCCCCCATTGCTGTCACTCCCTGGTGCGTACAGCGTGGATTATTCATATATTGCAAACATAAATTGCCTGAGCTGCGTTAAGAAAAACTCATGCCTTTTTCATTCATTTTTGAAATACGTTTCTGTCTGAGGTGGGATGGGATTTTCACCTTATCCGTGTGTTGTAGTTTTAATACATGTAGTTTTAATACATGAATAAAGTTTATATTAGCAGCCCTACATTATATTATCTCACATCTCCTGGTTGCTTCTATTCCCACATATCGTCATAGAGCCTTTATCCAAGCATAATATTGCATGGAGGGGCTCAGTGAAGGTGGCAGTGTAGGTGTGCAGGTGTCTGATCGGGACACACAGATCATAAAAGGACAGCCGCCCGGCCTCATAATCCAGATATATCCCGACTCTGTTACTGGAGACATTGTCAGGAAATAGGATCACTTTTTTGTCATGTTCCACTCCAAAGTAATTATAATACCTGCCCAAACACCAGGACTTTTTATTTTCTCCAAGTTCTGAGAGCTCTCCTCTCCTGTCCATACTGGGGTAACACATTCCTAAATTCCACCCCTCTAATTTACCGACATCCACTTCCCAGTAATGTCTCCCTGATGAAAAATTCTCTCTGCTTAGTACCTGAGCGTATGTCTGAAATCTCTTTCGTGTCTGTGGGCGATTCTGGCTGATATCTGACCAGGATACATTTTTCATGTCATCTGATAAATGTAGATTATTATGAGCTGTGTTTATATCCAGTAATATGTCTGTAGCCTCCTGTATGATGCAGCCTCCAGTTACCCCGGCTATTATATCAGATAACCCTGTGTATAATGTGTGTGAGATGAGAGCCACATCCAGATCCCGCCCATCATGTCTCTCTCTGTCCTCCTTATCCCCCTCCTCAGTGTCACACAAGTCACCTGTGTGTGATTCCTGTAAGACAGTCAGTGGGTCAGTCATGTTACACAGCTCCTCAATGTGACACATCTTCCTGGACAGCTCAGCCTTCTTTATTTCCAGCTGCTGAATGAAATCAGCCAATGCCAGAGAAAGCTGCTCCTCCTGCCTGGAGACCTCTCTCAGGACTCTCTTCTCCAGGTCGTCCAGCTGTCTCCTGAGGTCTCTAAACAGGACAGTGACTCTCTCTGTTACACCAGATGACTTTTCATGGACTTTTCTTTTGTTCTCCTGCAGACTCTGGACTTCTTTCTCAGTCTCCTTTGTCTTAGTGATCAGTTCCTGCAGATCATTTCTCAGTTTCTGTTTCTTCTTCTCGGAGGCCTCAGCCAGCGTTTCCACCTTGTGTTCCTGGTGGTCTCCAGCTAGTCTACAGGACACACAGATACAGGCAGAGTCTGCAAGGCAGTAATACTCCAATATCTTCTTATGGATGGAGCATTTCCTGTTCTCCAGGGAAGTGGTGGGGTCACACAAGACGTGTTCTGGTGACTTGCTGTGGACTCTCAGGTGATTGTCACACAGAGAAGCTTCACACATCAGACAGGACATAACAGCCGGTACAGGAGAGTGAATACAGTAAGTACAGAAGCCTCCAGTCTCTTCCTGATCTGGCCGAGCAGAGCGGAAACTCTCCACAATGTTACACAATGTTATGTTCCTCTGCAGTGCCGGCCGTTCCTGAAACTTCTGTTTGCATTGAGGACAGAAATAAACTCCAGCCCCCTCCTGTGTATCCAACACCTGATCTATACAGAGCCGGCAGAAGTTGTGTCCACATCTCAGGGTCACAGGATCTGTATAAATGGTCAGACAGATGGAACAGTCCAGCTCCTTCCTCAGATCAGCAGACGCCATTCCTGACAGCAGAGGAGAGAAATTAAAGTGAAAATGTCAAACGTGCAGAAACTAGAGAGTGTTTCAAATTTTTTACAGGGTGGGGTGGAGATAACCTCCCAGCCTCCCTGTATGGCAAATACACTTACACTAAGGAACAGAAAACTTCCTGAACCTTACCCCACAAACACACCTGCAGCTAAAAATCCCTCTAAAAAATGTTGTTGTGTTGGGTTAAGATAGAGTGAAACGCTGCCTTTACGGAAAGTTTCACACTACGTCAGATTGAAACTGTATGCGGCAAAAACGGCTCCAATTTTATTCTGTTTTCATGCATTTTTTTTGACCAAATCGAGAGGAGGAGCAGCCTTATTTAAAGAAACTCTTTAAAAATGAAAACTGCCCCTTGGGTGTTTTTACCTCCCACGGAATGTGCAGCCGACAATTCGTCAGGCTGTGCAATATTTACCTTTCCTGGCTCCAGCAGGGGCGCTGTTGCAGCTCTCAGCTCGGAAATCGGCGGAAATAGCTGATCCCAGTCGGGTCCACTTTACTGCGCAGATGCAGGCAACTTGCGCCTGCGCAGTAGTGTGGATCCGACTGGGATCGGCTATTTCCGCCTTATCCTGAGCCGAGAGCTGCTACTGCACCTGCGCTGGAGCCGGGAAGGTAAATATTTACATGTTCGCTGTTTGGAGGGGCACAGCGAGACCGACGTGGGAAGGAGGAGGATGGGGGAAGCCTTGATAAGATCTATCCGTAAATGTTTTTTTTTTTTTTTTTGCGCTCGGCCGGTACGACCCTGATTCCCCGGCTATGAGTGTAGTAGGAGATAAAAACAGTTAGCAAAGCTCGGTGGTGTTAGCCGCAATGATATGCAAAGGCTGTGTTCAAAGGCTGCGCTCGTACTGGCCGAGCGCAGAAAAACGTTTACACGGCCACCACAGCGTGTTCCAAATAACCACCATGGAATCCCAATTGGATCACCATCCAAGACCGTGAGGATATCTGTGCAAGCCATGCCCCGGCATAAGAGGGACACAAGCATGACAGCTGGCAAACCTATATATGTTTCTCCAGCCTCGACAACCAGGTGAGACCTTTCCTATAGGCTCTAGAGATGTCCCGAACAGTTCGCCGGCGAACGGTTCCAGGCGAACTTCCGGGGTTTTCAATCGCGGAGAACCGCAAACTTTACCGGAAGTTCGATTCGCCCCCATAGTGCACCATTAGGGTCAACTTTGACCCTCTACATCACAGTCAGCAGGTACATTGTAGCTAATCAGGCTACACTCCCTCCTAGAGCCACTCCCCCCCTTATAAAAGGCAGGCAGCGCCGGCCAAGTTACTAACTCGTGTGCCTGCAGTAATTAGAGAAGGGACAGCTGCTGCAGACTCTCATAGGGAAAGCTTAGTTAGGCTCCTGTAGGCTTCTTACCTTGCTCTTTGCTGATTCTTATTGCTAAAAAAGCACCCCTCAACAGCTCTTTTGAGAGCTAATCTTGTTCTTGTGATCTATTTTTTTTTGTGTGTGTCCCACTGACACTTGTGTTGCATAGACAGCCTTGATAATTCATACTGTGTGTGTGCCACTGCCAGCCAGGCCCAGCACATTCAGTGACTACCTGTGTGTGTGAGACAGGTGCACATTGTAATACCCATTACTGCTTATACCTACCTGTTGTTCACAGTGCACCCACCTACCTACGTGAGCTGAGCGCACGCAGTGTCACTGTGCCTGTCCGCTACCTGTCTGTATGTGACAGGTGCACATTGTAATACCCATTACTGCATATACCTACCTGTTGTTCACTTCAGTGCACCCACCTACCTACGTGAGCGCACGCAGTGTCACTGTGCCTGTCCGGTACCTGTCTGTGTGTGACTGACAGGTGCACATTGTAATACCCATCACTGCATATACCTACCTGTTGTTCACAGTGCACCCACCTACCTACGTGACCTGAGTGCGCGCAGTGTCACTGTGCCTCACCGGTACCTGTCTGTGTGTGACTGACAGGTGCACATTGTAATACCCATCACTGCATATACCTACCTGTTGTTCACAGTGCACCCACCTACCTACGTGACCTGAGCGCACGCAGTGTCACTGTGCCTCTCCGGTACCTGTCTGTGTGTGACTGACAGGTGCACATTGTAATACCCATCACTGCATATACCTACCTGTTGTTCACAGTGCACCCACCTACCTACGTGACCTGAGTGCGCGCAGTGTCACTGTGCCTCACCGGTACCTGTCTGTGTGTGACTGACAGGTGCACATTGTAATACCCATCACTGCATATACCTACCTGTTGTTCACAGTGCACCCACCTACCTACGTGACCTGAGCGCACGCAGTGTCACTGTGCCTCTCCGGTACCTGTCTGTGTGTGACTGACAGGTGCACATTGTAATACCCATCACTGCATATACCTACCTGTTGTTCACAGTGCACCCACCTACCTACGTGAGTGCACGCAGTGTGATATACCACTCCGTGCATACCTGTTAACTGCACCTGTGTGACTACACAGTGTATTAGTTAAGTCAGTGCATACCTTTCACTTCATCCCCCCCGATATGGACAAAACGGACAAAACGGGTAGAGGAAGAGGGAGACCCAGAGGAAGGCCACCCAGCAGGTCTGTGCGAGGTCATGTTGATATGATTTCGTGCGGCCCTGGCCCAAAGTACAGTGCTCAGAAGAATGTGCCGTTCCATCAACTCCCAAGATTGTCAGGACGCGGTTGACTATTTAACACAGAACACCTCATCTTCCGCAGCCACCAGCGATACTACAAGCACCACATCCGCTGGATTTGACACTTCGCAGGAGTTAATTGGTGGGGAATTAACTGATTCACAGCCATTATTATTACAACCAGATGAAGGCGCTTAGAAATTTACACCACCTCATATGAGTTAGGTGGCGACACTATGGACGTAACATGTGAGGAGGAGGATGATGAAGTACCTGCTGTTGGTGCAGTTTTGGAGGTATCTGAGGCAAGTGAAGCTGGGCAGGATGATTATGATGATGACGATGATACGGATACCACGTAGGATCCTAAGAGACAATATGACCAAGGGGACATTTCAGAGGGGGAGCCAGAGAGGAGTAGGAGGAGATGAGTTGCTGAAAGAAGCAGGGGGAGCTCTTCGTCAGAAACAGCTGGTGGCACTGTCCGGCGCCAGCCAACATGCCCTTCAACATCAGCTGCTGATGCCACCAGGGGCGTAACTAGACATCACTGGGCCCCCCTGCGAAACTTTGGATGCCCCCCCCCCCCACCTCCCTCACTTTCTGCACAAGAAAACTGAGGACCAATGTGCAGATAAAAACACTTAGACTTAAAAGAAATGTCAGGCAATCTATGCTACCCCCAGATCTACTTACCTGGGGCTTCCTCCCAGCCCCTTGCAGCTGATAAGTCCCTAGTCGCAGCTCTGCTCCTAGTACATACATACATACACAGCAGTATTATTTTACTACATGCAGTGGCGTATCTGGGCAAAATAGTGCCTATGGCAAACACTGAAGTTGTGCCCCCCCTTCCCATTCCCAGAGAATAGGATCTTTAAGACCCTTGACAACTGAATGCAAAGTACGGCAAACGTTCAACTTCCCTTTTGCACCCGTCATGTAAAAATGTGTGACGTCGCTCACAGGAAGATGGATCGGAGAATGCTCATCATTGCTGGATCCATACATGTTGTGCCAGTGAGTACTGTATTTAGTTTTGAGACAGTGAGCTGACTAAATGTTCACTCCCTCCCCCTGCCCCAGCATCTATTCATTGCTGGTCAGTGTTGTTATCAGGATGATCTCCTGCAGCAGCTCTGATAAAAGTCAAGGACCTGTGAATCTTCTCACTAGCAGCTATGTACTGTGAGCCTGCTGAGAGCAATGTATGGGCAGCTTAGGCTGTACACCTTACAATGTCTATATAGCAGCTCTCAGGAAGTTTACAGCACACAGCTGCAGGTCAGAAGATTCACATGTCCTTTGCTTTTATCAGCACAGGAGATCATCCTGATAAGGACACACAGACAGGGCCGGATTTGTACTTTTTACCGCCCAAGGCCAACTATATCGTCTGTATGGTTGTTAGCTCTGTGTGCCCCAACGAGAATTATCCTTACTTTCCATTATTGGAGTCACAGACAATAGCATTTTTAGTAATATGCGTATAGACTTGTTAATGATGAACCCAATGTGTCACCATGAGAGTTATACTGATGTATACCTGCAGAATAGAGCTTACATATCTTGCAGGGACATCACAAGTACAGGACAGTGAGTTCAAAGGTTAAAGCTGTACTTGCAGATAAGGATGCCTGCATAGAACAGCTTTACTGCCACTCACTGAGCCGCCCCTAAACTTCTGGTGCCCTAGGCCATGGCCTATGCGGCCTTGCCAGAAATCCGGCCCTGCACACAGACCAGTGTGATGATCCCTGTCTCTTCCTGCCGCCCTCAGCATAGAGACCCCACTCACGTCTGCTCCATGTGTGTCCCCGTGCAGCAGCTCCAGCTACACACATACACTCCTCTCCTCTCTCACCCCCATCAGCCCCAGCGGCACTCACGCATGGCTCCATGGCCAATCAATAGGGGGGTGTGAGTGATGTTGCCAGGGCGACACAGAAGCTGTCAGCAGAGAGGTGGACGCCTGGACGGGACACAGACACAGTCCTCTGCCTCTTCCTACTTGTACAGACAGCTGGGCTGGCTGGGAGGGAGAGGTAATTTGCTAATTGATGCGCCCCCCTGGGAGGTAAAAAGCAAGGGCTGCCTATAGCAGGAGCAGTGATTGCTGATAAGGGACAGTGTACAACATTTTTTCACCCTGTGACTCTGTTGTACATGAAGTCATCAGGACTTTGCTGCAATGTGAGATAGATGGTTTTTTATGAACCCTAGGGAGCAGGGACAGGTGTACAAATTACAGAGTGTGTGTGATTCCTTATCTGTGTGGTGAACACATGCAGTCTACAGTATATAACAATGGTGCGAGAGCAGAGTACGTTTTTTATCTCCATGCCCTTAGCTGTCAGTCTCACAAACTTTTCCCCACAAGGGCCCCCTGTGGCTTCTGGGCCCCCCTGCAGAGGCATCCCTTTCAGGGTCTATTGTTACGCCCCTGGATGCCACCATAGTGCCATCACACTCATCATTTCCAAACCGCTGAGCCCCCCCGCTCAGCGGTTTGGAAATGTTTTAGTGTGTCGTCCCTAGATCAGAGCAATGCCATCTGTTCTCTCTGCCTCCAAAAATTGAGCTGTGGAAAGGCCAACACCCATGTAGGGACAACTGCCTTATGAAGGGACCTGCAGAAAAGGCACAAACTGCAATGGGAAGAGCACCTGAGCAAAAGCAGCACACAAAAGCAAAGCCACCCTCCTTCTCCTCTTCCTCCATCAGGTGCAGCATCTTTAGACGCTTTCTCCCTTGCACCTTCACAGCCACCCTCCTCCACTTCTCCTCTGCCCTTGAGAGCGATTCCTGCTCCTCTGCCCACAGCAGCCAGGTGTCCGTGAAGGAAATCTTTGAGCGGAAGAAGCCAATTTGCGCCAGTCACCCCCTTGCCCGGCGTCTGACAGCTGGCTTGGCAGAACTGTTAGCTCGCCAGCTGGTACCATACCAGCTGGTGTTCTCTGAGGCCTTCCGTAAATTTGTGGCCATTGGGACACCACAGTGGAAGATACCAGGCCGCAATTATTTCTCCAAAAAGGTGATACCCAAACTGTACCGTGAAGTTGAGAGGCAAGTAGTCATCTCTGGCACACAGCGTTGGGTCAAGGGTCCACCTGACCATGGATGCCTGGTCTGCCAAGCATGGTCAGGGCAGGTACATAACTTACACAGCCCATTGGGTCAACCTGGTGACCGCTGACAAGCAGGGAGTACGTGGCTGTGCAGTGGACCAACTTGTGACACCTCCATCGCTTGCAGGCAGGCCACCTGCCACCTCCTCTCCTTATCCTCCTACTCCTCCTGCTACATCCTCTTTGCTATCGTCCTGCTCCTTGTCTGAATGGCAGTTCAACTCTACTGGTGTTGCAATCTCTTCTTCAGCTACACAGCCCCAGCTCCCCAGGGCCTATGCTGCATGCCAGTTACGACAGTGTCATGCCATCTTAGACATGTCTTGCCTCAAAGCGAAGAGTCACACTGGACCAGCTCTTCTGGCTGCTCTTAACAAACAGGTGGATCAGTGGCTGACCCCGCACCAGCTGGAGATCAGCAACGTGGTGTGTGACAACGACAGCAATCTACTTTCCGCTTTGAATTTGGGAAAGCTAATACATGTACCCTGCATGGCACATGTGCTGAATCTAGTCATTCAAAGATTTGTGTCAAAGTACCCAGGCTTAGAGGACGTCCTGAAGCAGGCCAGGAAGTTGTGTGGGCATTTCAGGCGGTCTTACACGGCCATGGCATGCTTTGCGGACATTCAGCGGAGAAACAACTTGCCGGTTAGAAGCTCGATATGTGATAGCCCGACTCGCTGGAATTCGACCCTGGTCATGTTCTCTCACCTGCTAGAACAGGAGAAAGCCGTCACCCAGTACCTGTACAATTACAGTAAAAGGACACAATCTGGGGAGATGGGGATGTTCTGACCCAACAACTGGAGACTGATGCGAAATGCATGCAGGCTCATGCGGCCGTTTGAGGAGGTGACCAACCTGGTGAGTCGCAGTGAAGGCACCATCAGTGACTTGATTCCGTATGCTTACTTCCTGTAGCGTGCCGTGCGTAGAGTGGTGGATCAAGCTGTGGAGGAGCGTGAACAGGAACAGTTCTGGGAGAAACCGTTGTGGGAGCAATTTTCATCAGAACCAGATGTTTCCTCAACACCTGCGGCAGCACAGAGGGGGAGGAGGAGGTAGAGTCATGTGGGGAAGAGGAGTCAGACTCAGATGATGAGGAAGGTGTTTCTTTGGAGGAGGAGGAGGCGGCGGCAGCAGAAGAACAACCGCAGCAGGCGTCGCAGGGGGCTTGTGCTGCTCGACATTCCCGTAGTATTGTTCATGGCTGGGGGGAGGAGGAGGACTTACCTGACGTCACTGAGGAAGAGCAAGAGGAGATGGATAGTACGTCTGGATCCAACTTTGTGCAGATGGTGTCTTTCATGCTGTCCAGCCTGTTGAGGGACCCCCGTATAAAAAAACTCAAGGGGAATTAGCTGTACTGGGTGGCCACGCTACTAGACCCTCGGTATAGGCACAAAGTGGTGGACATGTTACCAACTCACCAGAAGGCAGAAAGGATGCAGCACATACAGAACAAGCTGACAACTATGCTTTACAATGCATTTAAAGGGGCGCTATAGCGAATTACTGTTTAAATTAATGCAGCATAAAATTAAGCCAGCATCCAAAAGAAGCTGCAATAAAAAAAGCTTTAGTTTAAAAAAAATAAACAGAGCTTCTTGCTCCCTCACTTTAGCTTTCAGCATCCCCTCATTTGCATCCTAAGCGTCGGACTAAACAGACCAGTACATTACTTATGGGGAACATCTGGTATGACTGTTTATTTTTTTTCAGCTCTAACTTCCCTGTCATCTGTTTGTTTTGGTTTCTCCGCCGAAAACAGCATTTAGAAGGATTGCGTTTTAGTCCAGCAGACTCAAGGCGATGCAAAACAACCTTAAGGTACTTGTCATGCAGATCCAATGTTGGACCATACACAATGATGTCATCCAGATAACACTGAACACCAGGAATGTCATGAAGGATTAAGTTCATCAGTCTTTGAAAGCAACCGGGTGCTGAAGCCAAACCATAGGGGACACGCTTGAAACGGAACAGTCCCTCATGTGTAATAAATGCAGTGAGATCTCGGCTTTCCTCATGCAGCAAAACCTGGTGGTAGGCACTTTGTAGATCCAAAGTAGAAAAGAATTTAGCTCCTCTGAGTTCTGAAAACATCTCAATATGTGGCAAGGGGTGACTGTCAATAACAATTGCTTTATTTGGTTCACGCAGGTCTACACAAAATCTTATGCCACCTGATTTCTTTCTGGTCGCCACAATAGGAGATACCCACTCAGATGCCTCAATTTTTTCAACCACGTCTTGATCCAGTAATTTGTAAATTTCCTTGGAAACAGCCTCTCTTACAGAGAAGGGTAAGCGTCTCAACTTCTGACACACTGGTTGCACATCTGGGCACACTCTTATTTTATGGACAAAGTCCTTTGCACAGCCCAGGGAAGCATCATGTAGAGGAGAAATGTTGGACACTGGCTGCATAGGAAGAGTTTGTGCTGTGGTAATAAGACCATCCACTAACTGTAGGTGAAGTGCAGCAAACAGATCCCTGCCCAGTATAGCTGTGCCTTTCTTCACAATGTAGAATTCAGCCTGCACACTATTGGAGTGGAATTGTACAGTCACTAGCAGGCAACCAAGCACAGGAATAGGATCCCTGAGATAACTGACCAGTTTCAGAGTAGGTGCAGTGAGTGGTTCATTTTCAAAGCACTTAATGTAGATGTCCTCAGGTAGTATGGACACAGCAGACCCTGTATCCAGCATGAGAGTGATGGAGTAACTCTGATTTGCAGAAGCAGTAACTTGTACAGTGCATAAAAGTTTATCAGGAATAGAGCCAGCACACTGGTCAATACTTAACACAGTAACCTCAGGAGCAGTAACTTCATGAACCTGTTTAGCAGGAGAAGTGCGGCATACTTTTTCAAAGTGTCCCACTTTGTTACATTTGCGGCAGCGTGCAGCTTTTGCAGGGCATGAAGTGTAGTTTGCCATGTGCTGTGCTGAGCCACACCGGAAGCAGTACCCGTTCTGGGAATATGCAGCTCTGCTTTGTACTTTAGGTGAATCTTTTGCAGTATCTGTGTATGAAGA
Organism: Hyperolius riggenbachi; assembly: GCF_040937935.1. Taxonomy (NCBI): domain Eukaryota; kingdom Metazoa; phylum Chordata; class Amphibia; order Anura; family Hyperoliidae; genus Hyperolius; species Hyperolius riggenbachi. The sequence continues at coordinate 434,486,047 of NC_090650.1, forward strand.
CTGTGGCTTAGGAGAGGCCCAGTCTGACTTCACCATCTGTATATCAGTAGTCCCCTGAATGAGGGTTTTTGCATCAGCCATAGCCGATTCAGTGTGACTGGACAGTGTAATAGCTTTTGTCAGAGTCAGATCCTGTTCTAGAAGCAATCTTTCTCTAATGCGGCTGGAGTTTGTCTTTTCCACTAACTGGCTTCTGATCATTTCATCAGCCAGGGCACCAAACTCACAGGTAACAACCAGCTCTCTCAGGGCTGCTATATATTGGACTGTAGATTCCCCATTGTGTTGTCCTCTTTGGCGAAATCTGTATCTTTCAGCCACAACATTGACTTTAGGCACAAAGAAGTTCTGTAATGCAGCAAGAGCTGTAGCATATGTATCACCAGCAGGCAGAGTATAGAATATGCGCTGGCCTTCTGACCCCAGACAGTGGATGAGTAAAGCACGCTTTCTATCATCAGATATCACCTCCTGACTAGCAGCAAGTATGTAATGCTCAAACATTCGAATCCAAGCAGGAAAAGGCATAGTAGGCTCACCCGGGTGTGGAAGGAAAAATCAGGCTGCTGGAGTGCTAGAAGAGACATCCTCGTCGCCAATATGTTCAGGGCCGGTCCTGGACTTTCTGCTGCCTGAGGCAAAGATCGTAAAGGCGCCCCCCCCCCCCCCCCCCCAATATTTCTACAAAACATGAGCGGCGGCCAGCCAGCCTTATCATCATTATCGACACGTCGGCGGCGCTCGCTGCTCAGTGACTGACCGTGACAATCAGCCGCAGCCAGGGCAGCAGAGCGGGCGGCAGCCGCCGCCATCAAATCAGCAGGCTTAGGCACTAGGCAGCGTCACCAGCATGCAGCCTTGGAGGAGACAGGAGAGGCCGCAGAGCTCAGAGTCATCGGACTCGGAGGCCGGCGGCAACAGTGCAGTTTCTAGGCTAAAATGCACCCAGGGCGAGGGTGTAAAAATTGCGCCCCCCCCCGGTATAGGTAACCAGCTATAGGTCCCCCCCCCCGAGTATAGGTGGCCAGGCATGGGTGAGCCAGTAAAGTTGCCCCCAGTATAGGTTAGCCAGGTAGTTGCCTCCAGTATAGGTAGCCAGTATAGTTGCCCCCAGTATGTTAGATAGGCAGGCACCCCCCCCCCCCGGTATAAGTTAGATAAGTAGGTGCCCCCAGTACAGGTTAGCTAGGTAGGTGCCTCCAATATAGGTAGCCAGTATAGTTGCCCCCAGCATAGGTTAGATAGGTAGGTACCCCCAGTATAGGTTAGTTAGGTAGGTGCCCCCAGTATAGGTAGCCAGTATAGTTGCCACCTGTATAGGCTAGCTAGGTAGGTAGGTGCCCCCAATACAGGTTAGATAAGTGCCCCCAGTATAGGTTAGATAGGTAGCTTCCCCCCAGTATAGGTTAGATTAGGTCGCTGCCCTTCAGTATAGGTTAGATTAGGTAGGTGCCCCCAGTACAGGTTAGATTAGGTAGGTGCCCCCAGTATAGATTAGATAGGTAGCTGCCCCCAGCATAGGTTAGACAGGTAGCTGCCCCCCAGCATAGGTTAGATAGGTAGCTGCCCCCCAGCATAGGTTAGATAGGTAGCTGCCCCCCAGTACAGGTTAGATTAGGTAGGTGCCCCCCAGTATAGGATAGATAGGTAGCTGCCCCCAGTACAGGTTAGATTAGGTAGGTGCCCCCCAGTATAGGATAGATAGGTAGCTGCCCCCAGTATAGGTTAGATAGGTAGCTGCCCCCCAGTATAGGTTAGATAGGTAGCTGCCCCCCAGTACAGGTTAGATTAGGTAGGTGCCCCCCAGTATAGGATAGATAGGTAGCTGCCCCCAGTATAGGTTAGATAGGTAGCTGCCCCCCAGTGTAGGTTAGATAGGTAGCTGCCCCCCAGTGTAGGTTAGATAGGTAGCTGCCCCCCAGTATAGGATAGATAGGTAGCTGCCCCCCAGTATAGGTTAGATAGGTAGCTGCCCCCCAGTATAGGTTAGATAGGTAGCTGCCCCCCAGTATAGGTTAGATAGGTAGCTGCCCCCCAGTATAGGTTAGATAGGTAGCTGCCCCCCAGTATAGGTTAGATAGGTAGCTGGCCCCCAGTATAGGTTAGATTAGGTAGGTGCCCCCCAGTATAGGATAGATAGGTAGCTGCCCCTAGTACAGGTTAGATTAGGTAGGTGCCCCCCAGTATAGGCGTGACAGTTAATAATGGCGCACAGCGCCAGGGGAATACAAAGGGCGCCCCATAGACTTACATTATATAACGCTATTTAGCGTTATAAGTGTTAAAAAATGGCGCAGGTAGTTTTCCTTACACTTATAACGCTAAATAGCGTTATAAGTGTTCAAAAATGCAGCGGGGGTCGGGGGAGGAGAGAGTCAGCGGGACACTGGAGGGCATAGGCAGCGGGGAGGATGTGTGCAGAAGCATACGTTACCTTGTCCCGGGCCGCCGATCGCTCCTTCCCTCCGCTCCTTCACTTCTTCCATTCGTTTACTGTAGTCCTGCAGCCGGCCAATCACCATGTGGCTTCAGTCTCCGCATGCTGATTGGCCGGCTGCGGGACTACAGCAAACGAATGGAAGGAGCAGAGGGAAGGAGCGATCGCTGGCCCAGGATAAGGTAACGTATGCTTCTGCATACATCTGCTGCCTATACCCTCTAGTCTCCCGCTGCCTCTCTCCTCTAGTCTCCCGCTGCCTCTCTCCCCCAGCCCCCGCTGCCTATGCTAGCCCGCATGTTTATCATGGCGCACCGCTCTGCAATCATTAATGTAGCATAAAACGAAATTTACCGTTTTATTGTATTTACATTAAAACGGTAAATATCGTTTTATGATACATTTATCGGCAGAACGGTGCGCCATTTTTCTCCCTGCGCCATTTTCAGATGTACCCAGTATAGGATAGATAGGTAGCTGCCCCCAAAACAGGTTAGATTAGGTAGCTGCCCCCCAGTATAGGTTAGATAGGTAGCTGCCCCCCAGTATAGGTTAGATAGGTAGCTGCCCCCCAGTATAGGATAGATAGGTAGCTGGCCCCCAGTATAGGTTAGATTAGGTAGGTGCCCCCCAGTATAGGATAGATAGGTAGCTGCCCCCCCAGTATAGGTTAGATAGGTAGCTGCCCCCCAGTATAGGATAGATAGGTAGCTGGCCCCCAGTATAGGTTAGATTAGGTAGGTGCCCCCCAGTATAGGATAGATAGGTAGCTGCCCCAGTACAGGTTAGATTAGATAGGTGCCCCCCAGTATAGGATAGATAGGTAGCTGCCCCCAAAACAGGTTAGATTAGGTAGGTGCCCCCCAGTATAGGATAGATAGGTAGCTGCCCCCAAAACAGGTTAGATTAGGTATGTGCCCCCCAGTATAGGATAGATAGGTAGCTTGCCCACTCATAATGGCGGAGGGGGGAGCCGGAGCCGCGGTGAGGGCAGCCCGACCTCTCCCTCCCTCTCCCTGGGCCGCCCTCCATGCTCCCCCCTCGGACTTTAGGCAGCAGAGTTAGCGCGCAGGGAAGCGCTGCTGTACACAGTCACAGCCTGTTACTCACCTCCCTGGATCCGATCGCCGCTCCCGCCCTGCTGGTCTCCTCTCTGCCTAGCCGGCTGATACACACGCGGCTGCTTCCTGTGTAAACAGGAAGCAGCCGCGTGTGTAATGTATCAGCGGCTACATTGCAGAGAGGAGACCAGCAGGGCGGGAGCGGCGATCGGATCCAGGGAGGTGAGTAACAGGCTGTGACTGTGTACAGCAGCGCTTCCCTGCGCGCTAACTCTGCTGCCTAAAGTCCGAGGGGGGAGCATGGAGGGCGGCCCGGGGAGAGGGAGGGAGAGGTCGGGCTGTCCTCACCGCGGCTCTGGCTCCCCCCCCCCCCCGCTCAGTCACAGCCATTCATCTGGTGCCGCCCCTCCACTTCCTGCCGCCTGAGGAACCCGCCTCACCCCGCCTCATGGGCGGGCCGGCCCTGCATATGTTGTATCTTGCAGTAAGAAAGCAGAGTAGATTTTATAAGCTTTATTCCAAGATGTCAGCCACAGAACACATGCTGCTGTACAATCCTCTCAACCCAGCAAGAACAAAGACACAGGAAATAACATACACACCATAGAATCCTAGCCTGTCAGCATCAACAGTGACACCTACAGGTCAGAGGTATGAACACCACAGACACGAAAGGTAGGGGACCAGAGTTCAGCTGTGGGTTTAGAGCACTTGTGAGGGGTAGTAGGCCAGAGTGAAAAGGTGAGTTTTGAGGGCCTTCTTGAAGATGTTGAAGGAGGGGGCTGCCATAATGGATGGAGGTAGGGAGTTCCTTAGTGTTGGAGCAGGTCTTCAGAAGTCCTGGAGGCGTGCATGGGACTGGGTGATGCGGGGGCGGTCAGGCGAAGTTCATTGGAAGAGTGAAGTGAGCGGCTAGGTGTGTACCTCTGAGTAAGATCGGAAATGTAGGTTGGACAGGTTTTGTGGACAGATTTGTAGGTCAGACACAGTATCTTGAATCTGATTCTGGACTGGATAGGAAGTAGAGTGACCAGACGTCCCGGATTGCCCGGGACGCGTCCCGGATTCGGGGTCCGCTGTCCCAGGCTGCATGAGGTCCCGGGAAACGTCCCGCTTTTAGCAGCGGGACGTCCCGGCCTCGGGACTCTGGCCACTCTCTCCGCATGAACTGGCAGCGGCGTCTATAGACGCCGTGCCAGTTCATTGCCCGCAGCACCGCTCCAGCCTCCTCTTCCGGTGTCTGTTTCCGACACCGGCAGGCGAGCAGGGCTACGGCAAGATGGCTGCTGAAGCCCTGTACTGGAGACCTATTTGTGTCTCCAGTACAGGGCTTCGGGCGCCATCTTGCCGTAGCCCTGTCAGCGCGGGAGAGAAGAGCAGGAGGAACAAGACGGTCCCGGGACGGAGCAGCGCGCCAGAGGCCGGACACTTCTGCCAGGTGAGTAAATGCTTTCTTTTCCAGGTGAAATGTTTGCCCGCATTGCGTTTCTTTTCTGGGGAAATGTTTGCCTGCATTGTTTCTTTTCTAGCAAAATGTTTGCCCGCAGTGCGTTTCTTTTCTAGCGAAATGTTTGCCTGCAGTGCGTTTCTTTTCTGGTGAAATGTTTGCCCGCATTGTTTCTTTTCTAGCGAAATTTTTGCCCGCATTGCGTTTCTTTTCTGGTGAAATGTTTGCCCGCAGTGCGTTTCTTTTCTGGTGAAATGTTTGCCCGCAGCGCGTTTCTTTTCTGGTGAAATGTTTGCCCGCAGTGCGTTTCTTTTCTGGTGAAATGTTTGCCCGCAGCGCGTTTCTTTTCTGGTGAAATGTTTGCCCGCAGTGCGTTTCTTTTCTGGTGAAATGTTTGCCCGCATTGCGTTTCTTTTCTGGTGAAATGTTTGTCCGCATTGCGTTTCTTTTCTGGTGAAATGTTTGCCCGCATTGCGTTTATTTTCTGGTGAAATGTTTGCCCGCATTGCGTTTATTTTGTACCGACATGTTGCCCGCAGTGCGTTTCTTTTCTGGTGAAATGTTTGCCCGCATTGTTTCTTTTCTAGCGAAATGTTTGCCTGCAGCGCATTTCTTTTCTGGTGAAATGTTTGCCCGCAGTGCGTTTCTTTTCTGGTGAAATGTTTGCCCGCATTGCGTTTATTTTGTACCGACATGTTGCCGGAAATGCGTTTATTTTGTACTGACATGTTGCCGCATTGCGTTTATTTTGTACTGACATGATTGCCCGCATTGCGTTTATTTTGTACTGACATGTTTGCCCGCATTGCGTTTCTTTTCTGGTGAAATGTTTGCCCGCATTGCGTTTATTTTCTGGTGAAATGTTTGCCCGCATTGCGTTTATTTTGTACTGATGTTTGCCCGCATTGCATTTATTTTATACTGACATGTTGCCCGCATTGCGGTTATTTTGTGCTGACATGTTGCCTATTGCGTTTATTTTCTGGTGTCCGGGGTAACTGTTACTGCATTTATTATTTAATGGTCATAGATGGCTATGTTTGCTGCTTTGTGGTTACGGTATACTATTAGCATTACACAGTTTCTGCACACCCATGATGCAAAGTCTCGTTTGTCCACATCATGGCGTAAACACTGCTTTCTTATGCCTCGCTGTTACATCATTACGTTAGCTCCGCCCATACAATGTCATGACCACGCCCATTTTTTCGGCGCGGCGCGCTGCGCGCTCCGCAGACCCCCCCCCAGTCTTCGCCACTGCGCGCTCAGTCCTCCCCACTTTTCGCCGCGGCACGCGCCCCCCCCCACACCCCCCTCCCCGTCCCAGGTCGGACCCACAAAAATCTGGTCACTCTATAGGAAGTAGGGAAAAACGAGGGGTGGGAGCTGGGCACCCGGCAGTAATGAGGGTGAGCAACGCCTGCTCCAGTATGGCATATGCAGGTCCTCACTTCTATGGCCGCAACATGACATGCACAGTGACGTGCTACCAGTGGAAAGAAAGGAAGAAAGTTCCCAATGTTACATGAAACCATAAAGATACAGAGACCGGGCACCGTCCTGTTATTGCATTTATTCACTGTCCGCAGCCAAATGACATATAGTATTGAATATAAGCATCAAACCTGTCAGCAGTCTTGCATCAAAATATCATAGATACATCCAGTGAGGCCTGTAGGGAGGTGTGGTGACCAGGGGGTGATGGATGTGCACAACAGCCGTTTCGCGCTCTGTAGCGCTTGCTCACGTGCGTATCCGGGCAAATGACGGCGCTTCTGAGTCTCGGATATCTTGACCCGAGACTCCGCCCACAGCGCACGTCATTGGTCCGTAGGTGGAGCTCATGTGAAGTGCTTCCTGTTGGAGTGCGGGAGGACTACAGTACTGGTGGAAGTGACCCGCCAGAGAGTCCATGCGTGCGCCATTACTGGCAAATGTGCATAAAAGAAAGGATAAATTACCTGGGACGGAATAGGTGTGCATGGGGTGATAGGAGGGAACTTGTCCCAATATGTAAAACATGTGGGGGTGTTAGGTGATAGGTCATACATAGTTAGTCACTCTATTAAAACGTGAAACCACACACACTCTATAGGAAGCCAGTGGAGAGATTCAAGGAGGGAATCCGCCGTGGTGGAGCAATGGGAGCAGTGGATAATTCTGGCTGCCGCATTCATGATGGACTGCAGTGGGGCTGTTCGGGTCATAGGGAGACCAGACAGAAGGGCATTGCAGTAGTCAAGGCGGGAAATTATGAGCAGGGATGCTCGAATTGTAAATCACATTTAAATAGGTGTAATTAAAAAAATATGTGATGGAAAATCCTCCTCCTCCTAATAGCTAGTGGCGCATGGCAGCAGCGCATAACTCTGTGGACCCTCGCGGTGGGAACACAGACAGGCAGGAGGATAAATTCAGCAGGAGGAGGAGTGACGAATGGCAGCAGGCAATGTATTCTGTGGACCCTGGCGGTGGGAACACAGAGAGCAGGAGGATAAATACAGCAGCAGCAGAAGCAGGAGGAGGAGTGACGTGGGGCAGCAGGCAATGTAACAGGGCCATGGTACTTAGCATTGGTACCACGGCTGTAAATAAAGACACCAAGATCAGGTGGTTCTGGACAGCAGCCGTGGAGCCCACATTGGGCTTGATTCACAAAGTGGTGCTAACTGTTAACACGCCTGTGAAAACCCCCTTAGCACGTCTAAATGAGCTTTTCGCGCGCAAAACTTAATGCGCGTAAAACTTTACGCGCGCACTGCACAGAGCGTAGGGCACTCCGCGCGAAGTGCCCATTAAAGCCTATGGGACTTAGCGTGCGCATAGGACTTTGCGCACGCAAAACTTTGCATACGATCTGATTGAGAAATCTGGTGCTAACCTACTTAGCACCCTGGTTAACACGTCTAAAGACTTTAGACGTGCTAAGTAGGTTAGCACCGCTTTGTGAATCAAACCCCTTGTGTCCAATGCACAGCACAGCAGCACAGCACAGTTTTAAACCCAGACACTTCAGACATTTTTTCTTACAACAATATATAGCTATTGTAGTGGCGTAATAGCTAGTGGCGCATGGCAGCAGCGCATAACTCTGTGGACCCTGGCGGTGGGAACACAGACAGGCAGGAGGATAAATTCAGCAGAAGTACGAGGAGTGACGAATGGCAGCAGGCAATGTATTCTGTGGACCCTGGCAGTGGGAACACAGACAGCAGGAGGATGAAAATTAGCGTAATATTTTGGCGCTTTATAAATACAATAAATACATAAATACATAAATTAATAAATAAATAAATACAGCGGCAGCAGGAGGAGGAGTAGTACCACAGCAACTAAAGAAAAACCAGGCCAAATTATCAGGACCCAGGGACTGAAGGTTGATGTCAAAGAATAATTCCCAGGCACCTCATGTCCTCCTGTCGCCGACAACAGGTGCCTGGAACGTTCCTTCAATCCAGGCCTGGTTTATCTTAAGGAATGTGAGCCTGTCCATGCCCTCTGGGGACAGACGAGAGCGCTTCTTGGTGACCACGCCACCGGCCGCACTGAAGCACCTCTCGGACAGCATGCTGGAATGGGGGCAAGACAGAACTTCCAGGGCGAACTGCGCCAGCTCACTCCAGATGTGCAAGCGCTCCACCCAGTACTCCATGGGGTCCACAGGCTCCTGGCTGCTGGTGCAGTGGCGTAGCTAAGGAGCTGTGGGCCCCGATGCAAGTTTTACAATGGGGCCCCCAAGCACTCTATACATAACAACTGATACGGCGCACCAAAACCTGCCAATGGCAACTACAGTGTCAGAGGTGCAAGAAGGGAATGGGGAACAGCTTGTTAGTGATTACCACTATTCAAAGTATCTGTAGAAGTGATTATTATGAGCACAGGACCAATAGAGAGCTAATACTGTAGTTGAGGGAGGGCCCTTTGGGGGCCCCTCTGGCCCAAGGGCCCCGATGCGGTCGGGAACCTCTGCAACCCCTATTGCTACGCCCCTGTGCTGGTGTCAAGCCCACTGAAGGACCCCATGTAGTCGGCCACCATCCGGGTGATGCGCTGGCTGTGACTTTGAGAGGAGGTGGCTGCTGCATGCACCTCTTCTCTCGGCTGCTCTACCGTCATGTAGAGCACCTTAGTCAATGACAGCAGGTCTCCTGGGCAACTGACGCTGCTGCTGGCCGCAGGCACCGGCCGCTGTGCTGGCTGGACAGGGACAGAGGGGGTGGAAGGCTGAGGGAAGAGTTCCTCCAATCGCCGAACAAGGATCTCCTGCAACTCCCTTGTTCGCTGCTCACGGTCTCTAGCTGGCAGAAACTGAGCCCACCTCCCCCTCAGCCGTGGGTCCAGGATCATGCTGATGCAGGCGTCCTCCCTCGCTTGCATCTGCTTGACCCTGGGGTCTGTGCGCAGGCAGCACAGCATGTGCGCTGCCATGGGGAGCAGGGTGGTCCGTCCAACAGAGACATCAGGGTCAGCGTCCTCCTCCTCCTCTGGCCCCTGAGCCTCTTCCTCCTCTCTCCACCCTCGCACCACTGCTGCTGCGCTCCTCTGTTCCCCCTCAGCAGCAAAGTCCAGCACCTCCAACTCCTCCTCCTCATCCTCCTCCAGGGACTCAAATACCTGCGCAGCAGTGGACTGCACAGGCGGCTGCTGTTCTAGCTGGTTCAGGGCCTCCTCTCCCAAATCCACCAAATCGCCAAGTGCCCTGTCTAGCAGACAAACAAAGGGCACCCACTGGCAGAGGCATGCCCGTTGTTCGCTGATCAGGTTCGTTCCCTGCAGGAAGGGAGCCAACACCCAGCAGACCTGCTGCATCTGCACCCACTGTGCGTTGGAGAGGAGCTGTAGTTTGGTGGTGCCGGCGAGAGTACCCTCGATGATGTGGCAGTTGACAGCCCTCCTCTGCTCAACCAGCCGTTCCAACATCGCCAGGGTGGAGTTCCAGCGAGTTGGCACATCAATGACAAGGCAGTGTCGTGGAAGGCCCTTGCACTGCTGGATCTCTGCCAGGTTTGCTGCGGCAGCTTGAGCGTCGGAAAGTGCGCACAAATTTCCGTGCTGATTCCAACAGCTCCTCCATCCCCTGGTAGATGCGCAGGAACTTCTGCACCACCAGGTTGAGGACGTGGGCCAAGCAGGGAACGTGGGTGAAGTGTCCCCTGCTGAAGACAGCCAGCAGGTCGGGGGCCTCTGGGGGTCAGCCACGTCTTCTCCTGCTCCCTCAGGTAGCGGAGCACGTTGGCTGCCGTCAAGCTGTTCTTCCCCAGGCTTTTCATCTCCAGCAGCGCTTGGCAGTGGCGGGCCTTGTTGATGCGGTGTCGCTTGGCGGCGGGAGCTGCTGATTCCCCCCTGACCCCGCGCGGTGGTACCACATAGTGGGCGACTGGTGTCGCTGCTGCCGCTGATGCGCCCGAGGGTGGACCTGCTGCTCGGGCTTTCCACCAGGCTGACCCAGTGGGCCGTAAAGGACAGATAGCGGTCTGTCCCAAAACAGCTGCTCCATGAATCCATGGTTATGTGGATCCGCACACTCACGGCGTGATCGAGCGCGCGGCCCACGTTCGCCATGGCAAAGCGGTGCAGTGCTGGGATCGCTGTGCGGGAGAAGTAGTGGCGGCTGGGGACTTGCCACTCTGGGATCCCAAACTGCAGCAGCGCTCTCATGTCACTCCCCTCCTGCACAAAGGAATACGGCAGAAGCTGGGAGCACATGGCCCGGGCAAGCAACCCGTTCAGCACCCGGATGTGCCTGTGGGCGGGAGGCAGCACCTTGGTCACACCGGGGAATGACTCGCAGAGCAGGGTCTGGCAGTGTTTGCCTGCACGGGAGGATGACGAGGCCACTGTGGAGGGAGCTGATGAGGCCACTGAGGACTGGCTGCCCAGGGGGGGGGGGGGGGGGGGGAACAGTGAGTTGCTGCTGCTGTGCTCCTGCTGCTGCTGCTGGATGGGCAGGGGGGTGGGATGCTGCTGCTGCTGAAATCTGTGCAGTGGCTGTGTTACGCTCAGTGGTATATTCTCCACAGTCAGCACGACATGCATAACCTGACGTGAAGGAGACACACACGCAAGCACAAGGAACCAGGATATCTCCAGTTGTAGTGGAGGAGAGGACTGACTCCCGTAGGAGATGTGGCGCACAGAGCAGGCGTGGATCCGAGCAACCACAAACAATACTTAATATACAATAGATATGATATTCCTAGCGTATTATAATTACAGCTATCAATGAAACTACAAACGACTGACTAACATATGTATATATCGGCGATGAACCGATATATGACATAAGCAAGGAACACTGGCTAGGAACTGGAGCAATACAGAGAACAGGACTAGGAAGGATTCGCTACTTCTACGCAGAAGTGAGCGCAATCCACGCAAGGTAACAGGAACAGGACTAGGAAGGATTCGCTACTTCTACGCAGAAGTGAGCGCAATCCACGCAAGGCAACAAGAACAGGACTGAACTAACTAAGCACGGGTGATCACGCTAAGCGCAACCTACCGAAACGTGCTGGAAACTGACTGACTTAACACAGGATATAAACAGTTCCAGTACGTATATATCAGCGACACTGATGTATTAACGTAACACGAATACAAGGAAAATAACAAACGCGCTAGTATGCGTATATATCAGCGATGAACCAATATATGATGCAAGACCAGCAAAGTAACAAATACTGATAAGCAGGAACAGGAACTAGAAGGACTCACCAGGGGGTCTAGGGTCCTTGGAGATCGGGGGCACCTGTGGGCACCAGGTGGGGAGCGCGCCGCGGCAAAAAATGGGCATGGCCATGAGGTGGGTGGGCATGGCCATGGGTGGGGCCAAATGTACATGAACTTACAATACAATAAATAAATAAATAAATAAATAAACTTAGCAGCGGTGTAAGCAGCGGTACAATCAGTAAAGGCACAGAGTAACACCTTACACTGTACACACTGGAGGTAGATCAGCACAAAGTGCAGGCACTAGAGAACAGCATATACTGTACATACTGTAGGCAGCAGAATTCAGCACACTGCAGCTAGCGTGCCAAAAATATGAGGATCACGTTGTGCGGCGCGCTTATTGAAAAATGGGTGGGCACCGAAAAATGGGTGGGCCAAGGACCAGAATGTAGGTGTGGTAACGGGTGGAGACAAATTTACCTGAACCTTGCAATGGTGGGACATTAGATTAGGACAGTGGTGGCGAAGCTTTTGGAGGCCGAGTGCCCAAACTGCAACCCAAAAGTCACTTATCTATCGCAAAGTGGCAACAGCAATTTAAACTAAATACTGTACAAACGTTTTAACTCATACATGAACATTATGGAAAATCCAAGTTGAAAATAAACTGTGAAGATAAACAATTTCATCCATCCTACTCCTGAAAAATGTATTCAATTTTTTAGAACCTCCCAGTTTTATTTTCTGTTTTAAAAAGCTAAAAAAGTAGGTTTGATGCTATTGTCTCATATGATAAGGATTCCGTTTTTCCCATAGTCTCGCAGTTAGCAATCATGTGACCCCCAACAAGACAAATTTAGCAATCATGAGGTCCCCGACATGACAAATTCAGCAATCGTGAGGCCCCCGACATGACAAATTCAGCAATCGTGAGGCCCCCGACATGACAAATTCAGCAATCGTGAGGCCCCCGACATGACAAATTCAGCAATCGTGAGGCCCCCGACATGACAAATTCAGCAATCGTGAGGCCCCCAACATGACAAATTCAGCAATCATGAGGCCCCCAACATGACAAATTCAGCAATCATGAGGCCCCCAACAAATCATGAGGCCCCCAACAAGACAAATTCAGCAATTATGAGGCCTCCAACAAATCATAAGGCTCCCAACAAGACAAATTCAGCAGTCATGAGGCACATAAATAGACAGCATTTCACATAAATAGGCAGAATGCTCCCTTAATATGGTAGCCCCCCAAGTTAGGTAGTGAGTGACAGGCGCCTCCAGTTAGGTAGTGAGTGACAGGCGCCTCCAGTTAGTAAGTGACAGGGACCCCCGTTAGCTAGTGAGTGACAGGGACCCCCGTTAGATAGTGAGTGACAGCATACCTCCCAACATTTCAATGTCCCAAAACGGGACAATTAGGCCACACCCCTGGCCACGCCCCCAACCCCCTAGTCACGCCCACCCCAGGGGAAAAAAAAGTTTTGTTTTTTTTTAAAATAATTTTGTTATTAAATTACTCCCAAATGGGAGGGTGCCGGGGTGGTGGTGGTGAGGAGGAGGAGGGGGGTGGCCAGGCAGAGAGAGGGGGGAAAAAAAGCCGATCGAGGCACCAGCCCGCCCGGTATGCGGCATGTATGGCCGCCGCCGCCATCATTATCCTTCTCCCTCCCTCCTAATGTGTCCCCCAGTGTCCCCTTCCCCCCCGCACAGTAATATGGGCAGCGGAGCGGGCAGTGAGTCTTACCACTGCCTCTTCGCTGCGTACCGGGATCTCCTCTGATCTTCTCGCTTCCTGTGACGTCACAGGAAGCGAGAAGATCAGAGGAGATCCCGGTACGCAGCGGAGAGGCAGTGGTAAGACTCACTGCCCGCTCCGCTGCCCATATTACTGTGCGGGGGGGAAGGGGACACTGGGGGACACATTAGGAGGGAGGGAGGGAGAAATAAATAGCGGCGGCAATCCATCCCGCATGCAGATCCCCGGGGCTGGTGCCTCGATCAATTTTTTTCCTTCTCTCTGCCCAGCGGCCGGGACAGAAGGGGGGCAGCGCGGGATGGCGGGAGGGGCCCCCCAAATCGGTACAGTCCCGATCAAATCGGCACTGTTGGGGACTATGGTGACAGGGACCCCTGTTAGATAGTGAGTGACAGGGACCCCCGTTAGATAGTGACAGGAACCCCAGTTAGAGAGTGACAGGGACCCCAGTTAGAGAGTGACAGGGACCCCCGTTAGATAGTGAGTGACAGGGACCCCCGTTAGATAGTGAGTGACAGGGACCCCCGTTAGATAGTGAGTGACAGGGACCCCCGTTAGATAGTGAGTGACAGGGACCCCAGTTAGCTAGTGAGTGACAGGGACCCCCAATAGTGAGTGACAGGGACCCCCGATAGTTAGTGACAGGGACCCCTGTTAGATAGTGACAGGGACCCCAGTTAGTGAGTGACAAGGACCCCAGTTAGTGAGTGACAGGGACCCCCGATAGATAGTGAGTGACAGGGACCCCGTTAGCTAGTGAGTGACAGGGACCCCAGTTAGTGAGTGACAGGGACCCCTGTTAGCTAGTGGGTGACAGGGACCCCCGATAGTGAGTGATAGGGACCCCCGATAGATAGTGACAGGGACCCCAGTTAGTGAGTGACAGGGACCCCAGTTATATAGTGACAGGGACCCCAGTTAGCTAGTGAGTGACAGGGACCCCCGATAGTGAGTGACAGGGACCCCCGATAGATAGTGACAGGGACCCCAGTTAGTGAGTGACAGGGACCCCAGTTAGTGAGTGACAGGGACCCCAGTTAGTGAGTGAAAGGGACCCCCGATAGATAGTGAGTGACAGGGACCCCCGTTAGCTAGTGAGTGACAGGGACCCCCGATAGTGAGTGACAGAGACCCCCGATAGTGAGTGAGTGACAGGGACCTCCGTTAGGTAGTGAGTGACAGGCGCACCCCCTCCCTTACCTCGCAGCCTGCAGACCTCAATCAGCGCCGCGGGCGACCCGACCAGATAGAGCGGGCGCCGGACGCACCACGCTGTATATGTGGAAGTGATGTCACTTCCGCATATAAGCGGTGTATGCTAGGTCCTAGCGCCCGCTGTATCTGGTCGCCCGCTGATCGAGGTCTGAAGCTCTGGCCGCGGGGTCTGCCGGGGGAGGGGGGGCAGCGGCGGCCAGGAGGGGACAGCGGCGGCCAGGAGGGGACAGCGGGCAGTGCCGGGCACCCCTGGGGAAGAGATCCGTGGCACCCTAGGACAGATTGGGGGCACGTGCCCCCCAAAATAGGGCTAGCGACACCCCTGGGACTCACTGACTCCTACGCAGGAGATCAGTGCAGTCCACATGAATTAACATTAGAACTAGAAACACGATCTGGGGCCAAAGTGACAGCAAGACAGGCTGGTGCGGCTGAGACTATGACACAGGTGAATGGTAATTATTCAATCCTGAGCTGGCCAGAACTGCAGAGCAACTGCAGATGGAATCAGCAACTAGTTTGAATGCAAACAAAACTATGCAAGCAAATGCATACAATGAAATCAGAACTGCTTGGGCTGCAATACAACTGCAGCCAGCAGTACACGCTGCAGAAGCGATCGTGACAGTACTCCCCCCCCTTCCCTTAAATGCGGCCTCCGGACACCTATAAAAACTGGCATATTTCTCCTGAACCACCCAGACCAAAAAATCAGAAGTAGAAAATCCAGCAAACTGATCTGACTGATAATTCATGAAGGTCGGGACAGCCCGACAAGACCAAATTCCCGAATCAGTCTCACCAAAACTGGACCAATCTGAACCAGAACCTACCGAACCATGCCCATCAGTACTACAAGCCTCAGTGTGATACCCATCAGAACCGCGGTTTCCAGAAAAAAGCCGCCCGAAACTCTTTGAGCGATACCCATTGCCTTCCAGGGACTGTCAAAAAATGCCAAAGCCTTTGCAATGCCCACCGGAACTGTCTTTACCAACACAATACCCACTGTTGAACCAGTCCAAGGTGTCATGAACCGGCCCGCAGCACGCCTGCGTATACGGTTCCCGACTGTGGGTTTGACCAGATCAAGTGGGGAGCAGCCTTATTCAAGCTACAAACAAGGCTGGGACCCCTCAAACACTTCCCACTGCCACCACTAGCTGTTGCTAGAAACGTCCACTCTGCGGTCGAGTGCTCATGCAATCCGCGTTTTCGTATTCGGGTCAGCTTTGCGCTTAGGCCGAATACGGGAACGCCACGCACACACACACACACAGTTGCAATCTTACACTGTAGTGAAGCAAAACCACTAACAGTCATTCCGAACGATACTGTTAGACTTCCCACTCGGCTGTCGAGCGCAGAAGTGCCCCATACACACAACGCAATTACAATCTCATACGGTAGTGTCGCTCAATCAGACAATCAGGCATGAACTTATACACGGTTACACTTCAGTCTCTTCTAGGCTATGAGTGTTAGTTTAGTACAGCAGAAGTCAATCTTATTAAATAACAATTTAATATTCCAGAAAAACATGGAACAATGCAGAAATTAATATGTACAAAAGATGTACAAAAAAACAAAGTAAAAAAGTTACAAAGTAAAAGTTACAAGATACACACAAAGCAATTTGCTTACCAAAATAACAGGGATCCAGATAGAAGAACCTTGGACTTTTGTGGACGGACACAGTTCTGGTTGGACCAGGAGTCCACTTAGCTTGGGCTGGGAGTCCAGCTGCAGCTACAGTCAGGAGGGGACTGATTTTAGGTATCTGCCCCCTGCTTTTTATGCTGG